>NW_010404609.1:24448-30902 GCF_000710305.1 Buceros rhinoceros silvestris | reverse complement strand
GCTGAAACACTTCCTGGGTAGTGACAGCTGGTTTTCTCATAGTTAAGTGTGTCCATTAGTGTGCATAAGGAGCAGCTAAAGGCATTCAATTACATTGTTGAGGGGCTAACCTTCTGTGACGGGACTAATGTGGTGCTTGACTAAGAATTTGTTTACTTCACGTTCTCTTCAGGTTTCAAATAAAGAAGTAAAAAGTACTAGAAGATGACTCTTATAGCAACAGTTGGGTAGTTTTTCACTGATTTTAAAAGAAATTACACTTGACTGGTCAATGTAGAGAGAATCCCAGAACTTTTCAAGCAGGCATTAAAAACAAACCATGCCACTACTTTTGGTTTTACCAGAGCAAGTCTGTGGTAACATTGTCAAAGTCACTGCTTAGGAAGTGTAGACAAATACATTAGTTTTGGAGTATGCTTTTCCACTGTGCTGAATAGTTCTCTAAACCCACTGGAATTACATGGTCCCAGATGTCTAGCTTGCTTCAGGGAAAAAGTTCAAAAGTTGTCTTTTTACTTGGTAGTTACCAGGGTGCTATTTATCCCAGGGGATCCTGCCATTTCTCCCAAAATACGTGATTCTTACTCAAACTTATCTTTATAATATTTCATTCCCTTTTCTGTATATATATAATGGGAAGAAACACCCAGCTCAAACTCAATAAAATGACCTTTGGGAAAGTGTTAGATGCTCTTGTTTCTTTGGTATGATGTTATTCAGTTATGTGTTAGTCCTGAATGAAGGTGCGATACCTGGAGAGCCAGGCTGTATCACAGTTGTTTTCATTATTCTTTTACTTTCTTGAGGGTTTACTTTCTTGATAAGGAAATAGAATGTCTCCCCTGGGAGCTTCAGACAGAAAGTTCTCTGATAGAAAAACACACTGAATCCTGTGGATGGCTGTTTTTTGCACAGGTAAAAACATGTGGAGAGATGAATCCCTAGAGTAGCTCATGATTTATTTAAAAAAAAACAAAACAAAACAACTTGTACACAAGGCACAGGTTTTCTGAGCCTTTTTAAAAGCAGCTTATTCAGCTGTGAAGATTTGGGGTTGCTGTTTAATTAGCTGTTTAGAATTGTACACTTTGCATAATCGCTATTTGACTACACTCTGAAAAAAAGGAAGTTGAGCCTATTCGTTACTCAACTAAAACAATCTAAAAGGCAAATCGTACTTTCTGATTTCTCTTCATTGCCCTGAAGTTCTGAGGTAACTAATTCTCCCAGGGAAAGACTCTGTGACTTCTGCCTGATCAGTTGTTAATATTTCAGTCTTCTGCATAGTCTTATCATTCAAGTAGAATTTCCCGTAGGTGGAAGTCAGTATATTCCAAGATACTGGGGCGTGAAGAGTTTATTTGACTTGGGAGTGGTGGAAACAGTAAGCTGCTCTGCAGTGTTAAATATAAAAAAATCAAAACACAGACTGATTCCTGAGTATGAATGTGAGTTTTTCATATCCAATATTTTCCAATATACATACACGCACATACACAAGTGTATGTGTGTTGATTTACACAAAAATCTTTTTGAAATGTTTTGTACTGTTTACATGTCACAGCATAGTAGGATCTGAGCACGCGTGTTGAAGTTCTTATTCTATCATACCAGAACAGAAAATGAATACTATTTTCCCAGAAAGTTATAAATGCGTACATATCTTTTGTAACCGATAGTGTAGCTAGTTTTATATTGCCAGCATTTCGTCTGCATTCCCAGAGGATCTGAAATATGCCATTCAGTTTAGCAGGACAGATCTTGCAGTCCATTCTGAAATCCTCTGTCAGATTATATTTGAAAGAAGAACCTTCATAACAGTAAATGTTGACAAAAATGGGCTGGGGCGTGAAAAAAGTTTTTCCAAGAGACATCCTAGAAGAGCCCTTCTCCTGCCTTGCTTGCACCCAGAGTCCCTCTCTACGTTCTCCACTCTCCATCTCTCTTTCTCCTTCCACTTCCAGACTCATTCAGTGCCTCCTGCTTGGCCCTGGCCTCCTGCCGGATGGGCAGCAGTAGCAGGACCTGGGCCCGAGTGCCCTCTGCTTGGCTTTTGGTAGGGTTTATGGTACTGGCACTTACTGAGGACATGGACTGAAGGGGGATGTAGGGGTGCTGCTGGGACACAAGCACTTTCAGGTAGGTGCTCATAAAGTTTGCAGCAGTATTCCTGAATTCCTGCTTTGACTGTTCTCTATAGATATTGATGAAAAATTCCTTTCATGACAAAGGCAGGAAGCTTTTAACATGAAAACAGTCAAACTGTTGTCACAATTCAAAGCAAATATGAGGCCTGGATAGAAACACAATATAAACATTCCCAGGAGTGCTGCTTGAGACTTGTTAGGCAGAGCAAAGTTGGCACAGTGTCCCACCTGCAACACTAAAAATCAAATGTTTTTTTTTTTGTTTGTCATTTTTACAATATTTAAGTGACATTTTATTTGTTTTAAGAATGAGTTGCTGACGCACAAGACTTCTCTGTCCGCTGATTCACGTCAGATGAGCACTCTTTCTGCAGTCACAAGTGTCTGCTCAGCGGACTCGTTTTTGCAATTGAAAAATCAATAATTCATTCACGGCTGAGATAAAGAGCTCAAGCTCATTATAAGATTACCACCACGGTGAAGACTGTCAGTTGTATTCGTACTAAAAGAGGAGGAGATTGAGGTTGTTTGTTACTTGTAGTTTTGTCTACTACCTATTTTTGGGTTTTTGTAAGGTGCCTATCACCGGGTTATCTAAGTAACTCACTCAAGTGTTATACTAAATATTGCTTTCAAGATAACTTAGTATAATGAAAACAAAACTTGTTTTGACGATGATAAAAATGTTTGTTCAATAATTTCTACCATAATTCCCAAGTGAACAAGCAGCTCTTGAGTTCATGAAGAAAAGTAATTCCATTAATTGTTATTCAATAACATTTTGCACCTGAAAAATACAAATCTCTAGCTGACTGGTTACATTAATTTATCCGCCAAAGAAATCTCTTTAGGGGAGGCAATGTACAAAAGCTCAGAATAAAATTAGGAAGTGTTTAAGATTAAAGCAATCAATTCTGAATTAGATTAAAATAAGCAAGTTTCCATACTTGCATTATATTGTAGAAACAATGGAAATTGGCCAAAATTGACAAGCATTTGTGTATTTTATAATTTATTTAAAAACTTTTTTACCTGATGGTGCCACCATGGTAGTTACCATCTTTTAAATCACAAAAGCCTGTAGTCCTCTGTAGCATTTGGTTCTTTGCCCAAGCGTATGGCTAAGAGGCTATCAAAAATAATCATCGCTAGCTCCTGCCATGGTGAATCTATGGAGTGTGAGTAAGACCACGGTTTTAGGCCTGGCAATTTCTGTAGACTGATAATCTGAATGCGTAGCTGTCAGCAACCACTGGGCTGTGTTTCCACTTACAGTGTCTTCAGAGTCAAATTCTCCTCCTTCCTGCTTGACACTCAGATAACTGCTGTGGCTGCTCCCCCGTTGGTGTGGCTGTGCTCTAATCCAGCCTTCTGAAACGATCCAGTTAAAAAGACCACTGAAAAGGCGTTTTGGTTTTATTTTTAATAAGTTGTTTTTTCACAGACTGAGAGCACTGTGTAGCTGTGGCTTGCTTTGCCTGGGCTCAGCACAGTTGTGCTAATGGCATCTTCCCCACTGCTCTGATCGTAGCTTGCTGCATGGCTTGTGGTGAGGTTGAGGTCCGACCAGCGATGCCTGGGGTCCAAGAGGGACCAGAAGCAATGCTGATATTACAGCTCTTTATGCGTCAGGAAACACTATACAGTGCAAATCTCTGGGAATATAACCATAGAGCTGTCACATTAATGTAATCAACTGTTGTGTTTCCCCTATTACTTCACTATCTTGCAATAGGAGCAGAAGTTTTAAAACCCTTCCATGATGGGTAGCATTTGATTGCTTTCAAATATACTGCAGTTGTTTCCATCCTGATACAGTCTGAGCTTCTCAAAAAAGATAATATAAACAGAAAGTATAGAAAGAAATTAACAGAGAGGCAAAAGTTAATGACCCTTTCTTTATATCAGAACAAGTTGTAATGTCCCGAGTCTGGAGCACTTCTGGTGTCTCAGAAGGAGGACTTAGTGTCAGGGATGGTTCTAGGACATCACCATGTGACGTTAGAATAGATGACTGCATAGTGGGTGAGCTGTTGTAGAAGTATCTGCGGAATCTCTTCCACGCTTCAGTGATTTGCCTGAGCTTTTGACAATGTGTAAGTCTATTTTGCAAGAGATACTTCCTCCCCTCGACAACTGGTCAACAGTTTATTATGAATTCTTGATATTTTGCATTACAAATTGCATGTGCTTTGGACCTTCAGCTTCTGTGGATTTTTGTTTTGTGTTCTGGTCAGTACGTATATAAAGAAATGCCTCCGTATTTCAAACATTTTCTAAATTACAATTAAAAAAACTCAGCTTTTGGTGCATGTTAAGTAGTCACATTTGACACTTATTTCCTCCATGACTTTCAGCGTGAGGAAAACTTGGCTGCTCAGCCATTCACAAAGTGAACTCAAAGTAATTACAAATATATTTATTGGAGTCTGAGGTGACAGTGATGGAAAATTGAGAAGAAATTCCAGGGAAGAAATTAATCATGTTTCCTATAGGATATTTTCCTTCTTGTAGACAATCTAGCCTTATTCTTTAAACAATTTCTACTTATTCCTGCATTTGACTAAACTTTTTAGTTTAGCTTTCCTTGGAACTTCCTTTAAAATGTGAGTAAAAATATTAGCCGAGAGTTTTCTGAGTTGCAGAGCTCCAGCTGCAGCACAGGAGCCTTTGGGAGAACGTGGATTTGGAGCTGAGAACCAAGTGTAGTTCCTGAAAGAACCATTTCATAAATGTGTGAGTAGAACCGCTGCGCAGCAGTTCTTAGTCACTTGTGCTTTGGCTTTTGCAATAGCCACGTGAAAAAGAAAGGGTTATTTATTAAGAGCAGAACAGTTCCCTTTTAGTTCTGTAGCAATCATGTCTCTTTTTTTTCCAGTCCATGGAAAGTGTTATCTCAGGCAGCTTTGTGCAGGAAGTTCTGTTTATCACTTCCTCACAGTTGCAGTTTGTCTAGGACTTAAATATATGATATCAGATTGCATCAAAATGTGGGCCTTTGTGTGCTTAACTCATCAAAGGAGTGGACCCTCAGGACTTGGTATCACTTCACTGCATATGCAGTCATGTAGCAAAACAAAGTCTATCTAAACAGGACAGGACTATTTCTGTTGGTAGTGTAGCAAAGCTAGCAGAATTGGTGTAGTTTCAGGTATCTGCACTGTTTCACTTCTTGTTTTTAATTTTATCACTTTTTAAAAAAGTGACACGGTTTGCCTGTTTTTGCTATGTAAACTACAACAAAACCCAAAATATTACTCGTACAACCAAAAAACCAAAAATGCAGACCCAGCTGGGATTCATTTGGTGTACGCTGCGGAGGTGCCTGCTTATGTTACGAAAACACTCCAACATTTTGAATCCGTGTTGTGGGCTGGCTATTGTTCCAGCAAATCTGAAATGGGAGATGGTTATCTAGACAACTATGTGTCTGATAAGCTTAAAGAGACTGTAACAAATAACAACAGTTACTGCGGGAGGTTGGCTATGGCTTGTGAACCTGCTCTCCCACCTTTGTGGTTGTGTTTCTATTTTCTGTACCCTTGATAAAGGAGTTCCCTCTTCAGTATAGCAGGCTGCGTTGCCAGATGTTAGTCTTTCAGGGCAGCCACAGGAAGCCAATTCAAACTGTGTAGCATACTTCTGCTCTAAGCAACAGCTCCTCTACGCTGACTCTGTTTTTTAATATCACCCTCTCCCACGCCCCTTGCAGTATCTTACTTAGCTGTATTGGCCCTTTTACCTAACACAAGCTGGTTTCGTGTTAGCTGATAAGTGTCTGGCTCTTGCAGAGCCTGATACCCGCTTGCCAGTTCAGGAAGCTGCAGCTCCGGGTCCATTTCTGCTCCTTCCCACATGCTTCTAATGCATGTCTTAACCGCGTGATAGATGCAAAACTGAGAATATGAAGTTAAGCTTGTATCCACCCTCAGATCCATGATGTAACGTGCTTTCTGTTTAATAAATCCGCTAGTACTATAAAAAGAAAAAAAAAAAAGGTTTAAATTACTCAGCAGTAAAAGACAAAGTCTGTTTTCTTGTGATGTCTCTTTTCTTACCTGTGAAAAAAAAGTGTTGTTAATAGAACATGGATGGACAGAAACTGGTTGAGGGTTTTTTCCTCCTTTTTCTTATTATTTTAACTGCTGTATGTGATGAACGTGATTAAGAGATTACGCCACATCTCATCAAGCAGCTGCTGGGGAGCCAGTCAGCAACGTGACCTGAGCAGAGCCATCGCACCTGAATGAAGGAGCACCAGAGCCCAAACCTGTAGGGATGACTCCAGCTTCTGGCAGACTCTTTCC
>NW_010404609.1:19509-24369 GCF_000710305.1 Buceros rhinoceros silvestris | reverse complement strand
TCTTGCCCGTCAATCCTTGAGAGCAAGCTGGGAAATAATCCACTTTTCTAAGTTCACTGTTTTCCACTCTGCCTTGCGATGTCAAAGAAATGCTGAGAGCCGCTTTACTGTGTCTTCCTGCCTCAGTTGCTGCCTCCCACCACTTTTTCCACAGGCGGGGTGGTGTGGGCCCTTGCAATCTCTCAGTGGAGCTAAGGAAAAAGTGTAGGACATGCTGCTCTGTGCTGTAATTTTGAGCATTGTCAGTCTTTTGTGGGGAACAAACTCTTGCTACTGGCTGAAAAACAGGAAAGCACTTAAAACCAAGGATTTTTATTTTAAGAAGCTGAACTTTCAATCCCCTTCTCTTTCAGTTTGGTTATACAGCAAAAGTGAAAGTCAGGATCCCACCTCAAAAACTGTCCTGCTGCTCCAAGATAGTTTTACTTTGAAAACAGCAATACTTTGCAAGAAGCAAATGCATGTTGTTGCCTCATGATGAATACTTCTGTTTTCACTGTGGGGGAAAGACCCCAGCTTTTGTTAGTCAATATGGATAATCAGTGTTGCGAATCAAGTTTGCAGGTACTAATAAGCCACACAGCTTCCGCATGGACACATTTGCACAGTGAAAACTGGATGTTTTGTGTAGTTCTGCTTTGTGGAACCTCACACCACCCTAGAACTGCACTCTACAACTCAACTGCCCCTTTTTTTTTGAGGTGGTGGCAACAAGGTCGTGGCAGTTATGCTCTTGATTGTGTTGATCTCATCTTAATGTTTGAAGTTATAGAAGTTGCTGTTGTCTGTATCAATTAATACCAATTTTAAAATTATTATTTGGTTGGGGTTTTTTTTAATTTATAAAGTCTTAAATGTTCAGGTAGGTGATGGTGCCCTGTGTGTCACTGAGGATGTCTAGAGGGTCCATTTCAGTCTATGGCCTGCGGACTCTAGTAGGCATGAAATATCTAATCAACTAAATGACTAGAATCTCTTTTCCAATTAAGCTGGAGTGATTTGTTGAGGTGGTGGGGGGTGCGGTGATGGTGGTTTGGGGTTTTTTTCTTTCTTTTTTCTTCCTGATTCAGGACCCTGGTTTCTCTCCTCAGAAAAGCGTGTAAGATGGTGTCTACTTTAAAGTTCTGCTTAAATCAAGACAAGGTCAACCAGGATGAAGAAGCACCAGCTTAACGATTTCTTGGCTTGGGGCTGCTGTAGGACTCCCAGGGATGCTAATACATGTTAATTTAAACTTCTTATCGCTACACTAGCAAGACCGTTCACACATTTTCCAGAGACACCACAGGATTTAGGCTGTTGCCCTAATTGCTATTGTTCAGGCTGCTAGTTACTGCATTTACCACAAGCTGTTTTCATCTCCTTGGGAGTCTGGTGCTAAACTGAAAAACAACACCTCTCTTAGCAATTTGTTGCCTTCTGGAAGCCGAAGTAATCACAGTGTAGTATGTAGATGAGCTTCTATACAATGTGTGTAAATTTTTGGCTGTGGTTTCAATAGATGATAAATCTGATTTTTAGGGAACTTTGTATCTAATTAGAAATGTAGGGCTTCTTGACATAAAGCACAGCACAGGGTCCTTCTGTAATTTTTTTATTTCATTTTTTTTTTTAAAGGTAAACACAGCTGATTAACCAAGATATATGTGCTCATGGTTTTCATGCCTGATCAGGTTTGAACTTATCCTACAAGATAGTCTAACAGTGGATCCACAACCCAGTTTGTGTTTGTTCTGCATCAATGACTGGCAGGAAAGAGTTTCCTTATCCTGCAGAAGCTTTAGCTGCTCAGAAGACCACAACATTTGTGCAGCCGTGGTGGTACCAATCTGGAAAAATACTCCAAGCAAGTAAGAGCAAAGGAGAGAGGCCCTGCTTCCTCTCAGTGCGAAAGAAATGGTGACCTTACTCTGTGACCAAATTTTCCTCACTTAATGTGGACTGGTGTTAGATTAGCTTTGCTGTGGCAGCTATCTGCTGCTTGAAAGCACAGCCCCACTTACCTCCCTGTGTTTTCTGCCCCTTTTCTTGCACCAGGAGCAGTGGTTGTCTGACTTGGTGCTTGGCCAGTTAGGAGAGAGCCAAACCAGAAGAAAACTAATTCTATCAAGAAAACAAATTTATTTTCTGCCATTCTCATTCCTTAATTCAGTTTGGGAAGAGGACAGGAAACTTGTATCCCGGGCAGAAGATCCAACATTTTGGGCAGCAATGCTCTATAGCACTATGCTCAGCAGTAAGTTAAGATTGAACCTCAAATGTCTGACTTTCTAAATTGCTTTATTCTCTTTTGTATTTTGAGGTACAGTTATTAAACTGCTTTAAAAAGGGAATTTAGGTCACAGGTCATAGATTTTTATTGAGAGGTTGATTTGATTTGAAAAAAATTCCTAAGATTTGTCCTCAACTTAAACCAAGTTTGAGGTTGCAAAAAAAAAAAATTTGGTTACCCTTGTATTCATTTCATTTGTCACAGTCTCCTCCACTTCTTCTTTTGATGGAATACTTCCAGCCCCATCAGAACCTGGAAGTTCCAGAAATAAACCAGAGGCACCTATTTTTCAAATCATGGGTCTTCTTATGCTGAAGGTCCTGGGCTGGGATCTGAGAAATCTGGATTCAATTTTCTGCTTTGCCACTCACTGGCAATTTAACGTTGAGAAAGTTATTCAGTAAAATCAGTCTATGCTTCGGACTGTCATCTGTGAAACAGCTAGTATCTCCTCACCTCAAAGGAGCACAGTGGTTCTGCAATGGATGCTCCAAAGCTGTGGTGCTCAGAGCCATTTGCAAGCACAGAGAGGCCCTTCTAGAACAAAATGCTGTTGTGTTTAAATAGACACTGGAGTTATAAATCATTTTTATCTTGTTTTAACCTGCCGGAGAATAAGCTGTTGTGTTTGTTTCTGGAGACATATATTATCCCAGTCCTAACCAGCAATGTGTGTGTCTGCTGTGGCAGTGTGTCTGCTGTGGCAGTGTCTCTTGCGGCCAGCTTACCTGGAATGGGATGTGCTAGACAGCTCATTTTCATCTTTTATAGGGGTTTACTGAAAACGTATTATTTTCAGAAGGGATTCATAAATTTTTTTTTCTTTTAAGACCTAAAGATTAGCAAATTTTGAGCAATAAGCATAGTCATGCTTTTATCTACAGGTGTGACTTACTGGGCAGTGCATGGTTATACTATATGTCTGGCTCCGTATTTAAGCAGGGAGGGAAGGATTTGACTCTAAGCTTAGAGATCCTGGGTCTGTAGATCAACTTAGTATCTTACACTCTCAGTTTATGATGACCCACTCTGACTCTTCTGCACGTACAGAACTGTATTCCCAGGCACACAAAAGGATGATGCATTTCAAAGATGGGACATAAATTAGTTTATCTGAAGGATATCCACAGCCTCAGCAGCTGTCAGATGCCATTTCAAAAAAGACAAGCATTAAAGTTTATTAAAACATTAGTAAGTAATGGTTTATATATTGGCTTCTCCATTGAGATTAACAGGGACCCAGACTTTGAAAATTATTCTCAAGCAAATGACTAAGTTCTTCATTAAGTAGCTGCTGTACTCACTCAGTGGTAGTAATTTGTCTTTGCCACTACACAATGAGTGAATTCTCTTTTGAATCGTGGCTATATACCATACATACAGATACTATGCTATTCTATTTCAAATTTTTCTTGGTATTCTCTGCTTTTATATTAAATGGTCTTTGAAAAGACTGTCCTACACCTGTATGCACATATGAGTTTAGATAGAAAGACTGAAGTTGGACTCAAAGGCATTTTCATTGCAGTATGTTCTAAGGATGAATGAAAGATTACTTTGAACTTGAAGCCAATTTGACATCCAAAATTAAGTATTTTTTGTTGCAGATGCAAAAACCCGAATTGTTGCTAGCTGCTTCAGAAGTACTAAGAAATTCAGAGGTTGAGTTAGTTGGAGTAAGAAGCTGTAGCTTTCAGTACTTGGCACATTTATTGTTCTTAGGTGAATGTTTGCCAAATGGTTCCTGTGGTGTTATGACATTGTATATAATTGACATGAGACTTTTGAAAACGTACGCAAGCTGGTTTTGGGAGGTTGGGTGTATTATGTAGGCATGCTTTTCTGAACAGTTGCATTGGATTGACAAAGTAGATGAGGTTCTAAGATTGGATTAAATATTGAATATAAACTGACTTTCAGGAGTTCAAAGACAGTTGCACTGTTTTGAAGAGTTTGACAGCAGTCCTTATCTGAACAACTTCATGTCTTTAAGTCCTCGTCTGGTGAACTGTGTATTTGATTTAGATAGGCTAGTGCTGTTTTAATGGACTGATAGAAAGGAGAAGACCTATAGCTGTATGGTTTTGCAGAATCTGATTAATGAAAATGTGGGGGTTTATGCTGAACAAGACTTTCTGTGGGTAACATAGAGATGTTCTTCACACCAATCGTTGTTTCAAAATCTTCCTGTAAAGATGTTTGGAGGGATTGGGATGGGAGATTGGTTTGGATTTTGAGGGTTCTTCTTGTGTTGAAGTAGATCTCTCTTTCAGCTTGTGAGTAGGATGCTCCTGAGCCTGTGAAAGCCAGGACTCCGCTAAACACTCCCTTCTTTACAGTCTGTCTAGATCTATAGAAATTGCGTCTAGTGACCTCTTAGCACTTCAACAACTGGTGGCTGAGTGGATGTACATAGGCCTGGGTTAACCACATAAATGCCATAGAGAGAACAAGTCATGACCCTCAGCTCTCAATACTTGGCACTAGTCAATGCGTGATTGACTCTTAAATTAATCAGCAAGTGCGATGAGGAATATCTCACTGTGTCTTCCGTACCATTCCATTAGCAGAGAGTAAATACAAGTGCA
>NW_010404609.1:18342-19397 GCF_000710305.1 Buceros rhinoceros silvestris | reverse complement strand
GAATGATGTAATTTACTTTTGTTATGCTTCACTATGTTCAGTACAGGGCGTCCTTTTTCCCCTCCAGCTGTGAGATACCAGCTGTGTCCCCTTGCACAACTGTGCTCGAGTATGACATCAAGATAATCTTACTAAAATATGCCCATGGGTTACCTGTAAGGGACTTTATCAGAGTCTTGTCTAAAAGATATCAGCTGTATGTACATTCCTCAGACTGTTCGCTAAACTCCACTGCCTTCTAACCTGTAGAGAGTTGAACATCTTCATTTTTAATGACAAGTGCTTTTGAAATCATGCATAAAATTTAATTGTGGGAGTTTGTGATTCGTGATTCCATATACTGTGGTATACAGGGGAGGAATAATTATGAAAATCCATGTGCAGAAAGAATGATCTGATGAATCCTGACAAATATGAGATCTGTTGGCATGACTTCACTGTTGCATGAATCATTGGTAGGACATCATTGATTCAGGCATCATAAAACTAGGTAAAATTTCTTTTAAAGAACTGTTATGCAACAAAGGCAGTTAAAATAGGTGAAAAATGGTATTTGGTAAGTTATATATTTATATATATAGTTATATATTACTAATGCAATCTAAGTGTTTTCCCTTGAAATTATTTCTGTATTTGCAAAAATGCCCTGGATGAATTTTAACAATTGTCCGTTGGTTTTCGGAAATGTCACTACATAGTTTTCACAGAATCACAGAACTGGTTTTGTTAGAAGAGACCTTTAAGATCATCAAGTCCAACTGTTCACCATTTACTTCGAGGTCACCACTAAACCATGTCTCTCATCACTACATCTACACATCTTTTGAAAACTTCAGGGGTGGGGATTCCACCACTTGCCTGGGCAGCCTGTTCCAATGCTTCACAACCCTCTTTGTAAAGAAATTTTTCCTAATGTTCAACCTAAACCTCCCCTGGTGCAACTTGAGGCCATTTCTTCCTGTTCTATCACTTGTTATGTGGGAGAAGAGACTGACCCCCACCTCACCACAACCTCCTTTCAGGTAGTTGTAGAGAGTGATGAGGTCTCACATCAT
>NW_010404609.1:4627-17856 GCF_000710305.1 Buceros rhinoceros silvestris | reverse complement strand
TCCGCTGGGCAGCTTTCCAGACACTCTTCCCCAAGCCTGTAATGTCACAGGGGGTTGTTGTGACCCAAGTGCAGGACCCGGCACTTGGCCTTGTTGAACCTCACGCCATTGGCCTTGGCCCATTGATCCAGCCCATCCAGATCCCTCTGTAGAGCCTCTCTACCCTCAAGCAGATCAACACTTCCACCTAACTTGGTGTCATCTGCAAAGTTACTGAGGGTGCACTTGATCCCATCCATCCAGATCGTTGATAAAGATGTTAAAGAGAACAGGCCCCAACTCTGAGCCCTGGGGAACACCATTGGAGACCGGCCACCAACTGGATTTAACCCCACTCACCCCCACTCTCGGGGCCCGGCCATCCAGCCAGTTTTTTATCCAGTGAAGTGTGCACCCATCCAAGCCATGAGCAGCCAGTTTCTCCAGGAGGATGCTCTGGGAAACAGTGTCAAAGGCTTTACTGAACTCTAGGTAGACAACGTCCACAGTCTTTTCCTCATCCACTAAGCCGGTCACCTTGTCATAGAAGATCAGCTTAGTCAAGCAGGACCTGCCTTTCATAACCCCACACTGACTGGGCCTGATCATCTGGTTGTCGTGTACACGCCGTGTGATGGCACTCAAGATGATCTGCTCCATAACCTTCCCTGGCACTGAAGTCAGACTGAGAGACCTGTAGTTGCCTGAATTCTCCTTCCAGCCCTACTTGTGGGTGGGCATCGCGTTTGCTAATCTTCAGTCAACTGGTTTTGGCAGCTACAGGCTAATACACCTGAGGTTCTCACAAGGGAGCATAGAACTTGTGGAGAGAAGAAATATGATGTTTCTATTTTCTTAACCAGGCATTTCTGAATTTGACAAAGTACTTCTATGTTACCCTCCTAAGAAATTTAAGAATTAACATTAACAAGAATTAACCAGAATAGACAAATGGATTACAAATGTGAATTCCACTGTCTCAAAACCTGTAAATTAAAATAAGGGAGAAGCAGATGAGATAGTTTTCCAAAAGAAGGGATGGATGATGAATACTTTTCTTTGCATTTGGTGCCCTAGTAACATTGATGAATCTGCACATTAACTTTTGGGAACATCACGTGAGAAAGTACACTTGCAAGGCACTGAGAAGTCGCTTAGCAACTTCCTGGCAGTCATACAAAATAATAAGGCATCACATCATTGTTCCTCATGATAGAAATCAAAAGTGACCAAAAATTAATTTTTTCAGTATGAAAAGCAAGAACTTCTCCTAATGTACAAAATGCAAACTTCTAGAAAGAGGCCCAGCAGGGAGAGCTCTTCCTCTGTTGTCAAGTCCTTCAGCCTGGGAAAACCACACAACTCCAAGCTCCAAGGCATGTCCTGCCCAGGCCACAACAATGTGTTGAGGGTGGCCACCTGTTGAGGAGGTTTGGCTTCCCCACCGAGCAAGGAGGGGGCTGCGCTTCCACTGCTGCTTCACTTTCCTGTCCCTGCGTCACTGATGTCTCTCATGGTTGGATGGGGGTATTTTAAATATTGTTGGGCAATTATTTTCTTTTTTTTGCATGGCTGGACTCTGCAGTGTTTTTGAGAGAGGAGAGCCTGATTACTCTGTGCTGGGCCCTTGGGAATGTTCCTGACCTAGTGACGTATTTAAGACCAGGGGTTGTGATGGTGCATCCTCAGTGACTCCTTCTCATTTCACCCTTTGGGAAATTGTGCCTGTCAGTGGATTTCTGACTTTCTGACTGTTTGAAAATTTGTACTTGTGGCGAACAGTGCTGACACTGCTATCCCAGGTGCAGTTGAGTTTCAGGGTGGGTCACAGAGTCCATGGTCACCTGCCCAACTGCATCCATATGGGTGAACAGGCATGTAATATCTGTTTTGTTTTATTTGCATTTGTCACCTGTAACAATCAGCTTTCCTCATTGCAATGCCTGGGCACGTCTTAGAGCGTGGCAGATGCCACCACTTGGTTCCCAGTGGTCAGAATGAGGCTGTTATACTGCTATACAGCAGGAGATTGTCTAGATGCATGGATGGGAGCTGTGCTGTGCCACTTGCCCACAGCGTCACAGAAAAGGTCCAAACCCTGAGTAGTTTCCTAGTGTACGTGCAGCCTCTGAAACAGAATTCAGCTGTACCCTGACAGTGAGGGAAGTCAAAGATGCATAAACAGAGTTCCATACTTCACTAGCTGAAAACAGCAAATGTTAAAACAGCACCACGTGTGTGTGTCCCCCCCCAAAACATATACCTACCTAAATGGAAAATTTGCACTGGGAATGCCCAGGTATGGTATGTCCGTCCTGCAAACGGTGCTGCAATGACCCCTGGAGCTAAGGAATGAGAATTGAAAGGCTCAGTAAAAAGTGCTCATGAGACTGTCTCAAAGACGTTGAGTGCCTGTGTCAAGGGCCTTTAAAAGACTCTAACAATAAGCACTCAGTGTTGTACTTAACTATTTAAAATGATCTTAAGATGCTTGTTATTGTGCAACCAGTAGGAATGATGAAGTAACAGGCAGGGAGCCTGTGTCCCTTGTTTTTCTGGAAGTTTTGGAATTGTTCCGGCTCTGACAAAGCAAATCCCATCGTCAATCATGAGCATTCTTCAATGCTGCTTGAAGGAGCTCATCCTAAAACTGAGAGGTAATCCTGTTTCTAGCTCTCTGCTTAGGTTTGCTGTGCTTCAGTCCAATCACAACAGGAAAAAAAAAAAGGGGGGGTGGGGGAGTTTATCAAACTTATTAAAAAACCCCAAAACATTCAAATGACTTTTTAAAACACCAAACTGGCTGGATTTAAACTAGCTACCTAATGGCCATGGGATTTTCTTTTCTTTCACGTTTTTAATCCCATTGATGCTGAAGTATTTTAAGCGGTATTGATTAATGTCTTCTTTCTTATTAGAACATGAAGGAGTAATTTCGCTTCCTCTTCCCCCTCTTCACCTCATGCTTTATATTTATTGAGAACAGCAGATAACCAGGCAATCCTGGCATCTGACCAAAAAGGTTTTTTAGCTAGGGATTCATTACTGTGTATAAAAATAGCTAACCTTGTTTAAAGGCACTTCTTAGACGACAAGAAAGGGGTTCAATTACCATATCTCATTTAAAGTGAAGATTAAACATCTTTACCAGGACACTGCACTAATCCCATGAATCCTATTTATGTCGCAATGTAGTGCTATTGGCAATAAACAGCAATTTGAGAAGTCATAACCCAAGAAAATAATTGTCAAGTGACTTTAGTGCTCCCTATAAATTTCCTCTTCATGACTTCGGCAGTAGTGTTCAACAACAGAGTTAAATATTTGTATTAGGTGCTCCTGCCTTTAACAGACTAATTAAAAAGATGGAATTCTTTGATTCTATCTCAAATGATTTTAGTTCTAATCTCTCTCAGGCAAAGTCAGCTCTATAAATTGAGCTAAATGTATTTTTTTCGGAATAGAGACTTAACAGTGTAGCAATAAATTCAAGTACTGGGAAAGTAAATGCAGCTGAAGTACCTTAATGATGCTATTGTGTAGTTATGGTTATAATCCCATTACACAGACATTTACCTTGAAGGCTATAAATTCTTTGAGAAATTATTCTAATGGGAAGGGGCATTACTTAAAGCATTGTGTTTAAATATGATGAAAAAGGGCATTATTTAAGTTTGAAAAACCAAGTTACAAAAACCGAAGTAATAATGGGGGGAGATTAATTTTTTGCCATCATGCAGACCTTCTAAATTTGTATTTCCTAAGAAAACATTCAATGGCACTGTTCCTGGGGGTACTTCTTGTTATTGGCATCACAGGCATGCCTGGAACTTGCCATTAAGAATCAGGACGCCATTCTTCTCTACACCTGCAAACTTAAAAAACAGTAACTGAATCAAGAATTGTCAGTCTAAAAACCTGACCCAAAGCCCGGGGAAGTCAATGGGAGACTTGCCATTGATTTTAATTATTTGGTTCAGGAGCTAAATAAATATTTCTAAGACAAAAATCAATATTGTCCCACAGTGGTAATGTTTTCATGTCCTTCTATCGATCCTTTTGTCATAGATTACAGGATACCTTGGCACTGTCAACACACGAGGTTTTAACAAACTGATTTGATTTATTAACACCATTTGATTAACATCTGCAGTAGCAAGTATTTATCAAATGTCAGCAAACAAGAGTTCAGCAGAAGGATCACCACAAAAAATGACTTGTTGCACAATATGAACTGAAGTTCAATAAGAACAGGCTTTCCTTAAAAACAGTTTATGTCAGAGTTCTACATCATGTGCTCAGCACAAGCTGGGCATTTGAAACTCGGGTTTTTTTACCAACTGTATCATCAGGTCTAAGAAAAGCTCCTACCTCTCCCAGAGTACCTTAAATTACCTTCTTACATGGTCATGGTGAATGACTGCATGACAGTAGGGAATTAAGCCAAAATTCTCAAATCAGATTGAACTTTCTTATGCTTTATGATTTAATAATCCATCTTCTAAATAATTACAGTGAAATGCACTGCAACGCACTGCTGTCATTATAGCACCTGACTTACAAATGCAAGTCCTGGAGCACTGTCAACAGGACTGCTTATACTGGTAATATTTATAATGTGATTGTCTGGTTGACAGCCCTGTCATTTAGTGTTTCCACCTTATAAATTAACTAAAATCCTTCAGTCACTTCTTGAGAATGATTCTTCAAAGTCTGGACTTATAATTAAATTTGATTATTGTATGATTATTTGAAAAATAAATAGTTAATATAATTTAACAGTTATATAGTGGTAGTCTAGTGGTGTACAGTTTTCCTACTACATGATCATAATCTACTATTTTAGTGTTTCAAACTCCTCCATAAGATATTGTTTCTCAGTCACTAGAAAAATTCCCTAGTTTAAAATGTCCTTTCCTCCTCTTGAAAAGATCTTTTTTCCTGGAAGAATACTAGAAACCATTCAGAATTTTTCTGATCCAAACACAAAACTACAAGTTTATCACACTGACGTAGACTAGGATAGGTTACATTCACTCACATTTTCCAAACCAATGAAAACCTTAATTTGCTAATTGAATCTGTAGCCATTTATTACATAACCTATTACAGTGTGAATATCTCTAACAGTTCAATCATTCATAAGAAAAATGTGGATACCATGTAAATCTTATCAGGATCACTAAAATAATGGGACTTTTGTTTACAAGGTGTTGATTGGTTTTAGAAGCTTTGATAATGACTCCAGACAGTCAATAAATACAGAGACTTTTACATTGCCAATAGGAGCCGAACTAAACTATCTAATCTTTTTAAAATGACAGACAACACAATGAACTCTGGACTTAATCCCCTCCAAACATTAAGGAGACAGTTTAGTGCTTAAAGTATTATTCAAACTCAAACCCTACATTTAAAAAAAAAAAAAATCGTTAAGCGTCTGATTTAAACACACAGGAAAATTCAGAGTTAAGTCTGGTTTTCCTTCCCATTGTGCCTGGGCAGTGGTCTGTGGTGGGCTCCAAGTCTGTCGGTAGCTTGTCTTGGGCAAGGAAAACACCTGTGTCCCTTTTGAAAGCAAGTTTGTAGTCAAAACATTAAAAAAAAAAAAGCTGAAGTCTTAATTACTTTATGTCTCTATTGAGCAAATTTCCCCCTAAGGTTTTGAAGAAGACATGGAGGACTATGTTATACACTACATTTCAGGTGACAGAATCTACACTGCTGGGCTCATAACCTCTGAACACAACTCGTGGTCTTTAAGAGGAAAAGGCATCGGTAAATTTACAGTTTACATTAGACTGACAGATGGGGAGAAGGGTGGCAGGCCATGGCTAACATCTTGTGGGACAGCTTCTCCAGGCATAATTAATAACTAAGATTATTAATCATGGAAAGCACATTAATCCTTCTCTTGAAATCTATGAAGTCAAGACTTGTCTTACGAAGTGACACCCCCACAGCTAAATATTTCTATGCCTGTTAATAGAGAGAGAAGATGTATATATTTATCTGATAGCTATCTAAAATTATAAAATCTAAACACATAAAAATATATGGTATATAAGTATATTAAAGCACCCTTTATGTCAGCTTGACAGTTTTTTAAACCAATAATAGGACCATCTGCCTGCAAGATTGTTTCTTCTACTGGCAATAAAGTAAGAGGAGAGAAAGTAAGAATACCTGTAAGTTATCATTACTAGTTCTTTGGAGTCAGATAACTGCTTTTTAACTTCTTTAGAATTGCCACATGCAGTGCAAATCTGAATCCTCCCAGTACGGGTGAAGATTCAGTATTAACCTGTTCTCCATCAATTGCATCTTGTATGTCTCTCTTATTAGTTTCTCTTACGAATGTACCTCTCTGGCTAATGAACGGAGGAATTAATCCATTCGAACCTGTTGAGTGCATCCCTCTTGCTGCCTAATGTAAAGCCTGACGTGACAAATGGTTTGGCTTAATATCAGCCAGATATCTTTACTCTCCTTCCTGATTAATTGGAGATAAGTCATGTTAAATCTCTGCATTTGTTAGTAATTAATTCCACTGAATAGATAATATTTCCTGAGATCTTTCTGATGCCTCTCTGTACCTCCGGTAGGTTACCGTATGCAAAGGAGAAAATACACCTTAAATCATCACTTGGACTTGAAAGAATACATCTTTAATTGCCCAAATCTGTTTACATTGTTGAATGCAATTTGTTGCTCTGCAATTTTGTAAATTTTTTTTTTTTTGCTTAAGGTATCCTCATTGTCTTGGTAAGTTACAGAATTTGCATGGGAATGGTTTCAAATATTTTACACTATTAACAACTGATTCTCGAGTCAGGAATTTCTGAGGTTGCCACTATCTGTGTTTTGCCATGATTACTTATTTAAGCTTGTCTTTCCTGCGGTGCTGGGTTGGCAGACTCTAGTTACTCGTTGGTTGAGTTGTCGCTTGGATGAGCTACATTATCAGGACAGCCTAAATCTTATAATGGGTCGACATTGAGAGGTGTGATGTCTGTGTTCTCAGGATGAGATCAACCAGCAGAGGTAAGACTGTGAGTATTTATTTGGCACCAACACTCAGTATTTTAAACCATTTTCTAAAGTCTGTATTTACATTACTTGTACACAAGCTGTATCTTGATTTCAGGCTCCAATTATGCTAATTATTTTTGCTGACCTATCACAACGCTTCAAGGTGTTCTAATAAAATCCTCAAAATACTTTCTTTAGATTCCTTTTTTAAAAGTTTGACTGACAGGATTTTGATAATCAGTACTTTCTCTGCTGGTAAAATTACTGGAATCTCATGGCACTTTCCTTCGCAATGGTATATTTCTGTAGATGTCTAATTGGAATTTCCTGAGTCAGAGAAGAGCTGTATGTTTTATAACGAAAAAAAGAAAGAAGTTGAACCAGAACTCTGCCTGGTGCTGTGCGGAATGACAATCCACAACTGCTAATAAGGTTTCTGGTTTATTCCTTCTTATTTTCTTTAAAACTAGTCATTCGAACTGACTGCTTCCTAAATCTGCCTGTTCAATAACTACACATTTAAGGACATGTACTGTAGAAAATCTTATAATAGGAAAGTCTGTGTTAAAGAGCTATGCAGCTGGTGATGAATAACACCTAACTGGTATGCTCATGGGCTCCTTGGTACATTCTCTCCATCCCATCTTCTTTTCTCTACCATGTGCTTCCAAATGTGTTGTGTTTGGGCAGTCCCATCTCAGATCAAGTTTTAACTAAGATTAGTTACAGGCAATTTTTTTTTTTTTTGGTCCATTTGTACCAGTGGTTGCAATGAAAGTTTAAGAAAGCTGAATGACCCCAGCTGGCACTGTGGGCAAAGCAACCTTGGCATTGGCACGGGGCCAGATGGCACAGGACTTGTAGGCTCAGCGTGCTCACCTGCTATGGACTAGCCATAATGCAATACATATTAAGCAACCTCACCAACCTCTCCTCACCCTACCAGAGCAGCAGGAACCCGTTGGTTCACTGTGCTGCTGTTGTAGCTGTCTTGCTTGTAGGACCAAGCTGTCACTCTACCGTGGTATTGCCCTGGGAGCATGCTGGTGGGCCTGGGGCTGGTCCTGGTGTGTTGGATCTCTCCTGTTGTGTTGGGTCTGCCTATGGTGATTTGCTTTCAATTTTTGAAGCACTGACCTCCTGTATCATTTGTTACCAGCTTCCCAGCACGGTGGTAACCCCTAGTCTAGCTCAGCTTTCGTGTCCATGGAGGAGCTGATAGTCTCTTGAATGGTACTGCTTTCTGGAGGAAATCCCAGCTGTGCCCCAGTCAGTAAGCCTCCTTCTGAGAAGGCAGATAAAGGCACAGATGCTTTTTCCTCTGAAGACAACAGCAGTTACTTTAATTCCCAACTGTGCAGCAATTTCACAGAGCATTTACCAGCTTTCCAATTTTTTAATTGATCAAATCCTTCCCTTACTTTTCCAGACTGCATGTGTATTTATAGCCATGTAGCACTAAACCAGAGCTGCCTTTGTTTTTGTGATTTATGTTTTTTTTCTTAAACAGGAAAACATTCATTACCAAATGTTGTGAGAACAATACAGTAACTGGAGGTTATTTTATATGAAAATGTTGTTGATTGTTCCTCCCCTAGAAATCTTTCTTGGCAGCTCACTTCCTGCTAAATGAATCAGCAAAAACTGCTCATGAAAGTTGTTAATATATAATACAATCACCCAGCACAGCACTTGCTCCTTATCTATGAAGTCCTTTTGTGATCAATGATTCACATCACCTTCTGATTATAGTCTCTGAGCACAAACAGTTTCTTAATATAAATTAATGGCCTTGGAATTTCTAAATAAAAATTCTCTTTTGTTTAGCATAATTTCCTCTTTTCTTACCAAAAGAGAGTCTTACTGTAATTGTTCAGTTTTCACTGGAAAAAGTGTTTGTGGACTGGAATGCTGTCAAAAAACAAGCAGTTCCTTTCAGAGCTATTAGTGTTGATTTACAAGGTCTAATCTGCCATGTTAATTGAATATAGCTAGGAAATGGAATGAAAAAGCAGCTAGTATGGTGTGATATGATTTCTGCATTCATGTCCTGAAAGGAAGATTTTTTCTTAAACTATAGTACTATTTGGCAGTGTGGTTTTTCGATCTTCCACAGTAATTAGACCTAGGTTACCTAAGCAGGAGATATTGTTGGGATACTTCCTCTAAATTTTCCTATTGTTGTTAACACTACTCAATAGCTAGGCGCGGCTCTTCAGCAAAACTAATTCTGAAGATTTCCTCTGTCCAGGTCTGACTAGTAGGATAATTAAAATACCAACCACCACGCAGGGTAAGGTTATGTTAATTATACTCTCTTGCAAACTTTAGTGAATCATGAGTAGAGAATGTAGCAGAAGCATAAGCCTCACCTGCAGGGAGCTGGTGCAAAAGGCTGTCTGAAAATACTCCTTTCTATTTCTTTTTTTTTTCATCATCATCATGGCTTGGCCTCGCGAACGAAGATCTGGGAAGGGCTTTTCCCACGCTCACTGCAAGTGATGAGTGCACCCTTCAGGCCTGTGCAGTGGATTTTTCAGGTGAGGCGTTATTTCACTTAAGACAATTCAGAGGAGTTCTAACTAAACTGAAATAAGAACCTGAGAGACTGTAAATGCCTATGGAGTCATTTAGTTTAATTAATTATTAGCTAAAGTGATCCAAGCTTATATTCAGGCAAGGGATTTTTTTTTTCCCCAAAGCATTTAAAGAATATAGGCCATGATAAAAATGATCAAACTTCTGAGTAGTTGTTCACGGTGGTTTCAATTAAAGTATTTTAGTTTGCAGTGAGGATAGGCTCAGAGTGGCACAGTGTCTGTCAGTCACTGCGGTCCAGCTGACAGAGCACCTTGCCAAGCTGGGGTCACTTGGCCATCACCAGTCAGATGTCCATCATACACTTGTCCTAACCTCAAAAGTAGTTTTAATTTAGGACTCATTCATACCCAAAACTAGAACAGGGGCTGGTTTTCTCAAGGAAGTTCTCCTGGGTTCCATCAGGAGTTTAAATGCTGTGGCTATCTAAGACAAGATGCTTTTCACGTGGGGAGAAAAAAAGCCCTTCTGCTCCAGAAAAGTGATGTCCCCCAGGGCAGCATCTGTAGTACAGCTCCTCACTGCCTACAAAGAAGCAAAGCCCTCAGGCATGTCCTTGACTCAGGGTTTTAGTTGACGTCTGTTCTCTAAAAGCATTAGTAAGCAGAAAGAAAATGTTTTCATGCATCAGTGTTTTGTTCTGGAGAACAATAAAGGAGCTACTTTCTTAATTATTATCCAGTGTTACTAAGCTGTTTCTCCCTCAAACGCGGAATTCAAATGCTGTGTTAAAATATAGTAGAGGTACTTATTTATTCTGAACTGTTACTTACTTTTTGCACGTGGCCAGATCTGGGACTGAGCATTATTTCATGGTCTGTATGTTGCAATGAAAATGAAACAGTAGCTGTTCCTCAATGGCACCAAGCGGTTTATAAATACGTATGATGAGAGTGACTCTCCTCTCATTCCCGCTGCTGCCAGACAGAGGTGCCTCTGTTCAGCCAGCAGTCTTGATGGCTCTATTGACTTTTACAAAGATAACATCAGCAGCAGCTGAGGATCTCTCCTGATATTTTTAGGCACTTTTAAGATGTCAATGAAATGTCAGAAGTAGTTTGCGATGTACTGCCCTGCTAATTGGAGAGGTGTGTGTTGTTTTGAGCAATTTACTATAAAAATAACAGGTGTAATTGTGTAATAGAATGTTATTTCCTCAATCTTTTGGTGAAGATTGTTATACACATTTTTTAAATGCAGTGTAATTAAAACAAAAACCAATGTATTTAGAGATTTTGACTACAATTCAGGAAGCATAATTCGCCTAAGCACTGAAAAAACAAAGTCATTTCCCTGCTGGTATTGTAACATACTGCCAGTATGGAGTCACCAGGAAAGTCAGCACCCTTAAAAGAAAACTGTTTATCAGATGCTTGCTAAAGAGATGTTTTAGTAGTAACACATTGTAGAGAGACAGTAGCAAATCTGTTCTAGAAAAGTCAGATTTTTAGTCATGGTCATGCTTTGAGTGCTAAAATATATCCTAACACATTTCCCGTGGCTTATGGTGTGTATGTGTGTATGTAATACATGACCATAAATATTATTTTTACATAGAAATAACAGTTTTATATGCAATAACCTAAATCACAGGGTTTTTTCCTGCAATCTTTCACCATAATGAAGTGCATTTGGGACAATTAAAAAACATATTCATTTGCAGCAAAGGGCTCTGAACCATACACAGAAGCCTTCTACCTAATCTGTGAAAGCTTTTCTTATAGTTTCCAATTTTATTAATGTGTCCAAGATGTCCTTAATCTGAAAAAGTAGTAGATTATAAAGATCAAAGCATAAGAAGTAGGTAACACTATACCTTTTATTAAAATTATTTGAAAACTCCTTCTTCATAGAAAGTTACATGGTTTTATCTCAAAAAAAAAAAAAGAAAAATTCCAGTAATTTTTGTATGCGTGTGTGTATAATGAATGAAGAGGCCTGGAAAGGTACCAGAAGTCCCTTTTTATAGAGAAACGATTGCTGCCTTCAGTGAGTTGCTGCCAGCTCAAGCTAATACTCTCCAAGTACTCCATGCAGCGCAGCCTATGTTGCACACCGGTTATCAGTGCCTAGGTTACACTGAATTCTCTGTTCTGCTGTATTTGCTTGGGCAAAGGTGCCTGATTCCTGGCGACATAGTCTTGAGCACTATGTTAGTCTGAGCTTCCTATTCCAAACTTTCAGTCGTGTACTTGAGAGAAATCATTTTGTCCTCATCAAACGGGCCAGGCTGAGCTAGATGGAGCTGTTCTGTCGATGGTGAAGTACAGGAAAGTGCATGTTGGTGATTCAGAGGGTAGAGAAAGAAGCAAGGACCAAGTTAGAGTTCCTTTCTTCCTCCTGGTAAATCTCTGCTGGCAGTACTCATCAAGAAGTTCAGGCAGCTATTCAGGTTTCAAATTAAAGAAAATTTCTCAAAGCACATCTGCACCAAAGAAAAAGATGGCAGTGGTAATTCCAGCAGCTGCTTATCTGCCTGTCCCTCCCAAGGACCATTTGATAGGGTTGTTGCCACTATGCTTCATCCCAGAGGCAGGCAGAAATGGGTCTGGACACCAGAAAAGAAGCAGGCAGAGGGGGAACAGGAACAGCTGGTGCAGACTCAAGGAAAATGAGCTGGCTTGCAAGGGTCCAGTTTGGGGATGAGCCCAGGAAAGGAGGCAGCACCAGAGCAGGAGATACCAGAGAAATGACTAATGCCATTGTTGTCTTTGTGGAGGGATGTAAAGAGGATATATCTGGGCACTGACCAATGAAGTCATTTGTTATGGATGGCACTGCATGTGAGAATTATCTATAGTAATTCCATTTGAGAGCAGACATTTTCCTCCGACCCTCTTTTCCATGAATCATTCAAAATGGATTCCAATCCAACTGAGAAAGAAAATTAAACAAACCTGTGATGACTTGATGCTGCTAATCTTGCACTGGTAATTTAAAAGAAAAAGTAATCTACACTGGAACTACCCAGCCAGTAGGGATGACTATACTACAGCACAGGCTACTCTTTTTGTGACTGTCATGTGGGTAAACTGTGTTTTTAAAGCATTAACACAGGCAGGCTAGATTCAAACTAGCAGTTCTTGGCCCTCTGGTATCCCACTGTGGTTGGAAGAGTAGGAATTAGGAGAGAAAAGGCAGAAAGGACGTGGCAAAAGTGGTTTTGCCCTAGATAAGCCTCTGCATCCTCCTTCACAATCTTGTTGATATTTGCCTCCATTTCCCCTCTTACTCTACACAGAGTTGTGAACCATTTTTACACCTTCAGTGAGAAATAGATGCTTTGGCATTTTTTTTTCTAGGAAAATCTCAGGATGATTGGAAAGATGGCAGCAGCTGTCTTCACAGCTCACAGGACCTGAGAGTTCTGCCTGTCCAGGCAATGAAATACTTCCTCCACAGAAAGAGCGAGAATTTTACAAGCACAGAAAACATTTTTTTTTTTTCCTGTCAGGGATTTCTAGCAGATGAATACTTCCTCAGGCTTCTCGACCTGGTTAAATTTCAACTAGAAGCATGATGCCTCAGGAATGATAATTCCTACTCTCCCTTTCAGGATGGGGCATACCATAAAATTAACACCCCAAACACCCCCCCCCCCCACCCACCCACCACCTTGC
>NW_010404609.1:0-4510 GCF_000710305.1 Buceros rhinoceros silvestris | reverse complement strand
ACTACAACTTAGGACTGTCTTTGCTGATAGTCCATTTAGTTGCAGCCTCTAAGCATGTTATGTATAGTTGTGCAGTAAAGACGCAGTTTGGCCAGAAGCTGACGAATGTATCAGCTTGTGTCATGTCACAGAACTGAATTTGTCCTTTTGTCTTTTTGCAAAAAACTTTATTTCCTTGGACAAGGCAGTTCCCTAAAGACTTTTAAGAGTCGCTCTTAGCTCAGCTGGAAAAAGCTCACATATGACTGAAAGACGCAGACTTTGGGCATATCCAATCAACACCAGGATTATGGAAGATGTGAGAAGCAGAGGACAGAAACGGAGAGGGGGAGTGCAGGTTGGACAGACAGCACAGGGAAGCAGCAGGATCACCTGTATTAGAAAGGGCTTTTAGCAGGTATTAATGGACTCCTGCCACAGATCTGGGGTCAGCTACAGCTCCACCACTACAGGTTAGATCCTTCTCCACATATCATTGTCTTCCACAGGTTTAGTGTGGGTGTAAACCACTCTGAAGAACCAAGCAGCCAGGCCTGGAGCAATTTGGCCTAAGCCTATACAGAGAACCAAGGTTTCTCAACACCCACTTCCACAACCATACAGTCTGTAACACCTGCCTAATTCTAGGTCATTCACTCCTCTGTGTGCTTCTTTTTACATTGTTTTGCTTTGTTAGTAGACATATTTAGTTCTAGGCAGCTGTGATATCTACAATAACATTTGTGCAACAGATTGAGTACCGTTTATTCCTAAAGCAAGCTTCTGCACGAGTTTTTGGGAAGGAAGGAAGAAGAAATCGTACCCAAAGCCTTTCTAAGTATTGAACTAACTTAAAATCACATAAAAATATACACAAAAGCACTCTGTCTATGTCATGCTCTCATTGCTGCATCACATTTTCCTTGCGAGCTAGGGTATGTGATGGCTGGGTGTAGGTTCCAAAAGACACCTCTGATTTACCTGGCCTACATGTGCTCTGCCACAGTGGCAGCAGATGAACTTTCTTCCATCACGTGAATAAGCTTAAGCTTCAGATTATTCATTGTAATAATTTTTGCCATTTACTTTCACAGTGTAACCTTGTAATTTATAAATTAGTACTGAATCCGGTGTCAAGAATAGAATGAGTAGGTATGATAACCTTTCATCTGCATTTGTGTGACATCCAGTGGCTGGATGGGTCAATCACAGGCTCCCATTTCTTGTGAAAGGTGTAAAAACGGCTCACAACTCTGTTTAGAACAGGAAAGCAGGAATTGTATTGGATATTAATGCTACCAGAGCAATTTCTTTATTTTGCTTTAAAAAGAAAGGGGTGATTAAAGCAGCTTGTTCAAGGGAACATGTTACAAATTTCTGTGTGTGTAACTCACGGCAGCCTTTTGAGGTCCTTCACACTTGCACTGCTGTGAACTCATCTTCTCAGCGTTCCCTCTGGGCACACAGAAGTGAATAAACAAAATATGGCCCTGGTCAGAAATGAGTAATTTCTGTTTTCCTGCATTTAACTGTTGATTGCACCATGTGTCTCAAGACTCATCAATTTTGTCGGGAGCTGTACTGATAAGAGCCAAATTTTGATTAAAACTTTTGAAATATCCAAAATAACCAAATGTGGTAAGATTGCCACGTAGTATTGAATTAGGCATCTAAGACATTGTTTAAATTGAAAAATCCAGAACTCCAGTTTTGTGTTTGAAGTAACTACCTGAAATTAAAGTAATTATTTAATTACTGGTCGCAGTTGTACAAAGTATTTTCTCTGCCATCACCACAATGACTTTGACAGCAGCATTGCTCTCAATATTTGCAGGAGTTTATCCATTATTTCTTCTACTCAGGTAGTGAATTAGTAAGAGTTTTGTTTATTGCACACTCAAATAAAACACACAGTGATCCTGAGAATTTTCTGCACTCTGTTATTATGAGTAGCATCTGCCAAACGCTGAAAAGGAAAGAGATGAGAACATTAAAGCTTCTCTGCTTTTCCAATCTGCTTTACAAGGTCCATAAACCTGCTTCATAAATCCAGCTCATTTCTTGTGTGTGTAGGTTTTTTTATATAGCACAAGCAAAAATATGATTTTTTTTTAAAAATATTTTCTCAGAAAACTTAACAGAAATTGAGCATTAATGCTTAGGATCTGAAATGACTTTAAAATTGTGTTTTCAAACTGACTAAATTTCAGGCTTAATATTTATTACTGGTGAACTATTACAAGGATGTAAAAATAGTATTTTTCCAATAAATTTCTGTTAAGATAAATAAACTGGATGTGCACACAAAAAAAGACTGTGCAGGCCTGGGTACTGCATACGAGGCAAATGTTACCAGCCTAGACAGGAAAACAGCAGCTGTGCACCATTCTTGGACACAAAGTCCTCAGGAGTCACGAGGTTAGCGCAGGATCTGTTTTCTCATGCCTGGTTTTGCTGACTACAGAGTCACTTAGTCAATGATAATAATCAGAATAAAAGTCCTCTCCTGAAGTCAGACAAGTTTTATGCTAATCTATGGCAAGGAAAAGCAAGTCAAATCTGTCAGAACTCCATCTAGAAGAAAACAAAGATCAGATATATGAAAATGCCCTTGCTGAGATCCAGTCCTTTGAGCTGCCTCTTGGAACCACCGTAAGGTATGCATCTTTTAGATAATATTATAGTGCTCATATGGATTTGTTCCATTCTATAACTGCTCTTTCAGTTTTAGACCAATATGTAAGAGGCTTTGTTTTCCTGACCCTGAAATCTATAGGATTGAATTTAATTTCAATGTGATTGGCACTAAATGAAAAAATAAAAACCAACGTCACTTGCTCAGCTCTTTCTTTTCATCAGGACAAAGCTATCTGTTACTGAAGGCTGGCTGTAGATTCTCTGTGAAGAAAGAAATTACTCTTAAACATGAAAAGGAGAAATTTGCTCCTTTACGTAGCTGTGGTTTTAGTTCAATGTTAACTTTTAAAAACAATTGCTTCTTGTTCTTAAGATTTTTAAGAAGTGAAACTTTTTTTAATCATTGAAAAGGCTTAAGGTTTTACTGTTGATATTCCTAAGTATCTGTAGATTTTAATATTTTTTTCATTTGTAGTTTATGGAAACTGTTAAATGGTAAGAGTGCACCTGAAAAAAAAATTCTCTGCATATTCATCCCTACAAAAAGTAATACATACAAGATTATGACGTTATGTGTCTAAGTATATTGTCTGTATCTGCAGAAGAGTTTTAAAAATAGCCTGCCTGGCACTGTAGGCGTAAGGTTGCTGTGACTATCAGGCTAAAGAAAGAAAATTCCATTTACCCTGAAAAATGTATGGGTCAGTCTAATACTTCAGTAATTTGGTGATGGAAAAAAAAAAAAGGAATGAGGGAAGACTGGTACTGCATTTGAGTGATTTCTTGAAGGAAATACTACTGCAGTGATAGCCTGTTGGATTTTTCCTATTTTCTTTCTGCAGCATGCACTTTGCCATTTATTAACAAGCGCCCAGATGTAGTTGCACGAGGGCAGGAGAGATGATGAGTTTAGATTACAAGAACTGGAAGGGTGCCAGACACAACTGTAGCTGCCTGGTGTGTAGACTGATGCATTCACAGTTGCCATCTGCATCTGCTCCTCACTGGAAAAGCCACCACACATCACCCTTACGATTTACACTTCAGGCCTATTTTTTTATGCTGCCTTCCCACTAGTGCACAGATAACTTTGACCAGAAAGCAGGTGTATCCTGTCTCCTGAGCATGCAAAACCCAAGGACTAGCTCATCTTTGGCCACAAACCACAAAGTGTATGATTTAAATAGAAAACAGGCTATTCCCCCTTTGGAAAACAAAGCTTTGCTGTACACGCTCTAGTGAAACACAGCAAGCCAGTGCACAAAAAGGTGCACATTTTAGTGGTTGTATTGTCATCCCGAGCCCCAAATTTCTACCACCTAAAGAAAGGAAGGAAATGCGTTTGGTGGCCGAGCTTGAACGCAGAAACCCCTCGCATAGCTTCTGCGTTAGGGGTCGGTCCGCGCCCGCCGCCACCGCGGCGTGTCCCTGAGCTGGAGCAGGCAAAAGCAAAGCAAAACAAATAAATAGTAAAAAAACCCCACAAACAACAAACACCCCAAGAAGCAAACCAGAACTAGCCCAGAGGAAAAGGCCGGGTTTGACCCTGCAGCCTTCAAGGCGTCTCTGCAGCGCAGTGACACGGAGCGCGGGAAGAGCAGCTACTCTGTCCGTGGCGTAGCCGGGGTGTGTGTGCCAGATTCCGGGTGTCCCTCTTCTGTCACAGGGCGCTGAGCACGGCAGAGCGGGTGGCGCCAGGCAGGGGCAGCCCAGCGGATGGGGGAGCTTTGTCGGGCTCCCTGGGCGCCCCCGGCGCAGCCCTTCCCTTGACAAGGGCCGCGAGCTGGTGGGAACTGGGCGGACGCGGCCCCCTGCGACCTGCGCTTCCCTTTCCTCCCCTTCCCACTCCCGCCCGGGCCACCTGGACCTCTCCAAGCCGGGAAGCCCTCCCCGA
>NW_010404608.1:6698-6962 GCF_000710305.1 Buceros rhinoceros silvestris | reverse complement strand
AACCCCTCCCTCCCAAGGGGAAGAGGAAGGGAGCGAAGGAGACTGACGGAAAAGCAAACCAGCCTTAACGCCACAGCAACAATGAAAAGAAAAGGCAATAATAAGAAGATAGTGAAATGTGTACAAATATAGACAACGCCAGCCCCGATCTGCCGCAGCAAGGAACGTGTCGTGGGCAAGTGCTGGGGAAGGCCCAGCCCGGCCTCGGCAGCAGGCGGGAACTGGGTTCAGGGATGCACGGACTGGGATCGAAGGCCGAACGGA
>NW_010404608.1:5434-6537 GCF_000710305.1 Buceros rhinoceros silvestris | reverse complement strand
CTGAGGGCAACCATGTCGTCTCACCGCTGATGCTGTGGGCAGGCGCTGGGGAAGGCTCAGCCCGGCCTCGGCAGCAGACGGGAACTGGGTTCAGGGATGCACGGACTGGGATCGAAGGCAGAACGGACAGAGTCCTCCTCGGACACCAGCGGTTGGAGAAGAGAGTTGACCCTCGTGATCCCTCAGCTTTGTCCCGAAGGGGGCATCTGTGGGATGGAACCCCTGGCTGGTCAGTGTAGGGTCACCTCTCCTGTCCGCTGCTCCCCACAGCCACGATCCCTTTCCTTACAGCACCCCAACGCGGCACACAGGATTCAGCAGTGACCTTGGTTTCAAGCATAGGCACGTCCTCACCAACACCAGTAACAAAGGTACATGTCGTAGAAACTCGTTCCTGAACACCTATTCCCATCCCCCCGTTTGAACCCAGCCTGGGGCTCTTGGTGGCTCCCAGTTTTCCAATGTCTGACATGGCCAAGAGGGAGACCCGGAGGAACAGCCGGTTAATTTAAAATGAGGAATTCCAGCCCCTAACTGCTGCCTGTCAAAATCCAGGAGCTGGGACCGACTGGAGCCCCAAACTGGTGAAGTTAATACAGATTGAAATACCTCTTAGGGTTCCCAAACCCTCCTGCGGCAGCTGCGGGTGCAAGAGATTGCTGAAACCAGCACTTAATAGGCTTTGGAGGGGACAACATGGATATGGGGATATTGCAAATGCTTGCAGTTACGTTGGAGGATTAAACAGAACAAGAGAGGGAGGAAAATAAACCCTCCGGGGGGGTGTAACTAACCACGAGGCTCAACAAGAAGATTACGGATGATAGGTCTCGCGTCTTTTCCACTGCAGATTTTCTTCTGCTTTCAGCAGAGCACTGACCCCACGGGCCTCATCCTGGTCACCCTGTCCCTAAGGTGGAAAAGCTGTTCCTGGGCTGCGCAGGCTAATAAAAACTCATCGAGAAGGAGGCGAACAGCTCACAGGCAAGCAGCTGCTGCCTGGACGCACAGGAGAGAACATCTGTTTGCTGCCACGTGCCAGTGAACGACCATGTGTACCCCCAGGGAGAGCATAGGCTCAAACCCACCACTCCAACACCCCC
>NW_010404608.1:4635-5257 GCF_000710305.1 Buceros rhinoceros silvestris | reverse complement strand
AATCCCTCCAACATCTCCAGAACCCCTCCAACCCCTCCAAAACGCCTGGCCAAGCCAAGCCATGTGCCATGCCCGCCGCCGTGTTTAAGACGGGCTGGACCTGCCTTGAAGCGCCACCTCAGTGATGGTGGCATCAAGAGATTGCGGCTGTGCTGGCAGAGGGCAGGTTGCCATGGTGACCGTTAGAAGGATAATCTCATTCTTGCCGTCGGTTATTGCAATGAGGTGTGTGTGGTTGACACGTGCTCTGAGGCGCACACTGCTGCCAGACACAGACCTGCTGAGCCACGCGCGCCTAATCCGGAGCTGTGGAGCCCCGTGGAGCCCCGTGGAGCCCCGCTCCTTCCACCGCCGCCTGCCTTGGGGAGGGTTGGTTTTTATCGTTGACTGTCTAAACCAGCAGCGGCTCCATTTCCCCAAGCTGAGGCGGGAGGGATCTGCTGTGCTGCAGGCACGGAGTGAGCTGGTGGGGACCAAAAAGGAGGAGAGGAACCTTGCGCCAAGCCGCCGGATCCTCACAGGGAGCTTTTCTCCTCTATTCCTGTTTTCCCTGCGATACCCACGGTGGTGGAACACCTTCTGTCACAGGATTTGGAGCTGACAGCGAGTGCCGAGATTTGCA
>NW_010404608.1:4136-4552 GCF_000710305.1 Buceros rhinoceros silvestris | reverse complement strand
CGGTGGTGGATCACCTTCTGTCACAGGATTTGGAGCTGACAGCGAGTGCCGAGCTTTGCAAGACTCCATCCCTGCTTCAGAAACGTCTGCCCCAAGGCACAGGAAGGCGCCCCTGTGCTTCCTGGTCTCACACGGTGCCCTCTAGGACCTCGAGATGTTGATCTGGGAGAAAACCAGCTGTGAGGAGCAGGAGGGTGTCCCAGGAGCGCCGCAGAGCCAGCCCTCAGGCCTCCTTTAAACCATTTCCGGGGCTCTGCCCGTTGCTGGGAGGGCAATTTCATACAGAAAATAAATAGTCACCCCAACCACGGGCTGCTGCAGCCCCCATGTTCTCCTCAGGGGCTCCTCTGTCTGGTTCCTCCTGGAGGAGGCAGCACCGCTCGGGCTGTGCCTGAATCAGCCCCAAGATGGGAGAA
>NW_010404608.1:3573-3981 GCF_000710305.1 Buceros rhinoceros silvestris | reverse complement strand
CTGTACTCTTTTTTTTTTTTTTGTAGCTTTATGTTGTTAAAAACCAGAAGGAAGGGCAGCACCGTGGAGCTCACCGGCTGTACTGGGAGGCCAAGGGAACAGAATTTGGGAAAACCACCCATTACTGCGTGGTTTATCCCCTGTTTTTTCCTGTGAACAAACACAGAGATGCGCTGGGCTGTGATCTGCAGCCTCTTATCGAAGCCTCCTGCGCGGCTCCAGCCTCGACCCCAGCCTGTTCCGTGGCACAGCTGAATATTCCCCACATTTAATTGTTTTATTCCAGTTTTGCAGAGCTTGGGTTTTGCCTTCAGGGTGAGCCTGAGCCTAACGCCAGCCCAGCAGCTGGCAACGCTCTGCACCGCTCCCGGCCGCGCTGCTGCTTTCCTATTTACTTTTATTCTTTCT
>NW_010404608.1:2871-3511 GCF_000710305.1 Buceros rhinoceros silvestris | reverse complement strand
CTGCTCCGCTCCCGGCCGCGTTGCTGTTTTCCCATCTCCTTTTATCCCCCCTGCCACAAAGTGAGCTGTAACTCGTTCCAAACGCGGTGTTTAAATGAGCATCTTGCTGCCCGGCCACCACAGAGGATTTGATGGAAAGGGTTAAACCGTGTTTTCTAAGCACATTTTGGAATGTGAGGGACGGTTTTGTGCAGCCACTGTCTGTCTCGCGAGTGGCTTGGCGCTAAGTTTGTATTTGGGAGGGAGGCCTGGAAATTCATCCCGCTGTCCAGATCACCCCTCCAGGCAGCTCAGACCCGGAGGAGCAGGGTGGCAGAGGGGCAGCAGGCAGCCAAGGCAGCTCGCTCCCATAAGAGGCTCCACTTCTGTTACAAGCAGGGGAGAAATGACTTGTTTGGGCTGTGGCTTTTTTAAACCTACACGAAGTTTGGAGTCTGTCCCCACCTCCTTCCTAGAGCTCCAAAACCCACCCAGGTGATGCAACAAGGTGTCACGGCCTGCCTCTCCCTGTTCTCAGCCTCCCATGAATTTGGGAGGGGAGGGGACCGGCGGAGGTGCAGGAGGTGGCAGAGGATGACAGTGGAGCTGGGGATTCCAAGGACAAGGTCCCACCCCAAGGTGTCCGGCATCCCCCACGAGC
>NW_010404608.1:2296-2729 GCF_000710305.1 Buceros rhinoceros silvestris | reverse complement strand
CAGGAGCCGCGTGTATCACCGACCCGCCTCCAAGCCCCACGCTTTGGTGGGTGCTGCAGGGCAGCTCATGGGGTTTTATGGAACTGGGTGCGGCGAGGAGGGAGCAGGGTCCCACCAGCCTGGCGCCGCCAGGGACCAGCAAAGTCTCCCCATCTTCCAGGAAGGGAGGGGCGGAGGAGCCTGGGAAGCCAGAAGCCATTAGGGGCTCCCCGGGGCTGGGCACGCTTGCGTCTTCCCTTCCGTGGGAGAGCAACCCTTTTTCTCCGTGTCTCTGCTCCTCTCAGCTAGGCCCATTAGCCAAGGCATTAAATTTTAACATTTTTGGTTGCTCCTTGCAGCGTCTTCGTGGTGAGTGGGTGCCTGGGTGGGTGCCAGGGCCCTGGCACCATACCCTGGGGGCCTGGGGGACGGTGGGAGTCTGGCTGGGGGAGGG
>NW_010404608.1:1743-2072 GCF_000710305.1 Buceros rhinoceros silvestris | reverse complement strand
AAGGACCACCACGGCAGCATCATCGCTCCCTTGTCCTGGACAGATTTCCCTGCTAGCTCCCCACATTGGCAGGGGGTGACAAGACAGCACCAGCCCCCTGTCAGCCCATCCAGGCTGGTGCCCGCAGCATGGTCAGCCCACAGGAGACACCGGAAGCAGCCCTGCAGCCCCACCTGCTCCCACATCACCTCTGGGTCAAGGGGGACCATCCTGCTGCCCGGCCTGCAATTCCCTGTGCCCTGCAGGAGCAGACCTGAGCCTGACTGCCCACCAGCATCACCCTGTGCCCCTGCTGATGCCCCCAGCCCTCACAAAACACCCAGCAGAGG
>NW_010404608.1:1176-1546 GCF_000710305.1 Buceros rhinoceros silvestris | reverse complement strand
GCGGCTGCCGCTCGCGAGGGGGTTTTCACTGCCCCACGGCTCCCTGGGTGCAAACCGCACCAAGCAGCGTGTGAAAGGGACCTGCTCTCCTCACCCCGCAGCATGAACTGTCCCCCAGCCCCCCTTTACCGTGGTTCTCCAGAGAGCACCCTGTGGGGTGAGCTCCGCTTGCCACGGGCACGTCCGGGGAGAACACCTGCCCTTGGAGCACCTTGGGGTGACGGACTCAGCTTAACGCTCAGCCTTGGCGGAACTGATGGGAGCGGAAGGCTCAAGGACCAGCCCTGCGCTGGACCACACTGCTCCCGGCCTGGGGCAACGTGCGCTCTCCCGGCACGGCTGTGCACACGCGTGTGCGCCGGGCTCAGCC
>NW_010404608.1:625-1012 GCF_000710305.1 Buceros rhinoceros silvestris | reverse complement strand
GCACGCTCACACAGGCACACCAGCTCCAGCCAAGCGCCAGCACACCCACTGCCGAGCCAGGAGAGCACAGGCAGCCGGGTGTCCCCCCCACGCAGCCCCGGGGGACATGTCTGCCCCATCCCAGCCGGCTGCAGGCGCTGGAGGTGGGTCTGAGGGCTTGGCCATGGGGCTGGGGTCTCCACTGAGCCCTGGTCCCCATCCCAGATAGAGACCAGCGTGGGTGGCTGAACCCCATCAGCGCTGCGAAGCATGGGCACCTCGCAGCCTCATGTGTGGGACCACCTAGCCCAGCACCCTTCCAGATGCGTGGAAGGAGGGGATGGGAATGAGTTTGAGGTGGGTTGGGTGCCCCTTTCTCCCGGGGCAGATGCTCAGTAGAGGCAGGAC
>NW_010404608.1:0-488 GCF_000710305.1 Buceros rhinoceros silvestris | reverse complement strand
AGGACCTGCGAGCGGCACGGCCGGGAGCTTTCTGGCCATGAGAAATTAAAAAGCATCGATTTTTGCCATTAGTGGGGGTGTGGCTGGAGCAGATGCACTGCCAGCAGAGCCACGTGCTGAATAATTCACGGAGAGGGATGACAAAGCCCATGGCCAGGTGTCCTCTCGGTGTCCTCCCACGGCTGCTTCCCAAGGACATGGGCCTCAGGGCATCGGGTGTGGGCTGGGGCAAGAGACCAGTCGCAGGGACACGGGGGGCATGTGGCGAGGGCATGTGGCCACATGGGCGAGGGGGTTCCTGACCCAGTGTGCTGCCCCCAAGGTGGCCAGGCTCGTCCCCTGGGAGAAGCCAAATGTTGCTGGCATGGCTGCCCTGGGTTCCTCCTTTTTGGGGCAGGGACACCCATCGAGGGGGGCAAAGATGCCACTCGTGGGGCAGGGACACCCCTTTCAAGGCACCGTGACACTCCTGCTTGTGTGCAGCCAGG
>NW_010404607.1:26002-31185 GCF_000710305.1 Buceros rhinoceros silvestris | reverse complement strand
CTGGACCTGGTTCGGAGCTGGTGGGTTAGTGGTGCGGTGCTCTGGGAGGGGGTAAAGGGCAGGCGGAGTTTTCCCCAGCGCATCCTCCCCTGCCCAGGGCCGAACGCCAGAGCTGGGAGCCCCTCTGAAGCCCTCGGGAAGAGTGGGGCGATGAGGACGATACACGCGCTCCTTCTCCAGCCTTGCCAGCAGCTGCACATGTGAAACGTGGCTTGATGGGCTTCAAAGTTCTTAATGCTGACAAAATCCTGGGCAAACCAGTTCCTAAATTCCTCTGCCAGTCAGAGAATCGATGTATGATAAACATGATAATATTTACTTTTATGGATCTTAACTCTGCCATTCCCCCTGGGTTTGGCGGGGCATGAGGATGAGTAGAGGGGAAAGTTAACGTGGGTCAATTTTACAAGCAATTGTCAGGTGGCTTAGCTTGGGGTTCCTGTTTTAAACGGACCAGGGGGAGCTTGCAGCCAGGAATGCAGGTGGTAAAAAGTGCTGTGCAGTTTAACAGCTATGGCTCTCTTGAAAAGAGGAAAGAACAGTTGTAAACGGGCTTGTAAAACACGAGTTGTAGTTGCAGGAACTCCAGCCCCGCTGCCCCCCTCGGGGCGGCCCAAGCTGGGAAGAGCAGCTCTGAGGTGAAACATTTTTTCAGCCCAAAACCTGCCACGGAGCCAGTTTGCTGCCCGCCAGCGTTGTCTTCAGAGGTTTTTGGTGCCAGTTCACCTGTCGTGGTGGAGTGGCAGGGCTGTCCGCGGCTGACGTAACAGTCAGGAAGAGCGAGAGGGTGAGCTGTTAGCTTCTCAGATCGAGCCTTTCTTGGTCTTTTGGTAGCAGTTGCTTTGTTGCAAGATGATCTCTAAAACATTTTTCTCATTCTGGCTGCATTCTCCTGAGTTAGTGCTGCGCTAGAAATTTTCTGGCTATTGTGTGGTTATGACGGGGAATTTTGCTGCGTATGTAGTAGAAGATGTTACTGCATGGCAAGAGGCTGACGTATCCTCCGAGAGGATATGCCACCTTTTAAAGTAACCAGTTTCCCTTTGCTCTGTAAAGTCATGTAACTTGGACAAGTTTTGCTTTCAGTCCTGGTCGCAGGAGACTATAGGGACCTCGATGTGGTAACTGTGCCAGCAGCGAGGCAAAGGTACTAAGGAAGGGGTAGAAGTAATTGCTACTGTGTGCATTTGCAAACAAATGTGGATGTTCTGCCAAGCAGAACTGGGAGGATCAAGCTGCTTGGGGAAGCTGGGTGTGCATTTATCGCTCCACATCTGTCCACCTTGTGCCCCGGCCACACCACCGGCTTAGCGTGATGCTGCACTAAGGATGCTGGTGACTGAAATAAACCCTTCAGCTGTACCAGCTTTGGGGACAGTTGTAACCTGTCTTTCAAGGGCAGCCCTTTCCTGGCACTGCAGGGTGTGCAGGTCCTGGCTTTCTCTGCTGCCAAGGAGGGCTCCTCAGCCATGGATTTCTGCAGCAACCCCCTCCTCTCCCCTCTGCAGCTCTGGCCCAGGGTCGCTTTGATCTGAGCACCACTTCCCAGGCCAGCAGTCTTTGGTCAGTCTGAAGGCTTTAAAAAAATCCTTTTGTAGTGACTCCTTTCCATGACCACAGGCAGCACCTAAAAGGGAGGGGAGGAAATGGGAGGCATCAGAGCAGAGGTCAGAGTTCCCAATTCAACCCCTTTAGGGGTTTTGGCACCACCTGGTGACTAAAGCAACGAGGGAGGTGAGAGGGAAGTGTTCAATTTGAGCAACTGAAATGATGGAAATGAACTCCGCATGCATGTCCTCGCTGCCCACGTGTCCCACCAGACCCAGTCCCTGCCTTCTCCATTCACCTGCTCGGTGCGGCAGTGCTCTAAAGGGGATTTTTGTCCGGAGTTTGGGAAGAAAGTCTCTTGGGACCCCTCAAGAGATTTCCACCTGCTGTAGTGGCAAAGGGATGTTTGCTTGACTAAAGACCTAGTGTAAACACTAACACAATCATCTAGTCAATGAGTGCTCAGTTCTCTGCTTTCTCCTTTTTGCATGTGAAGTTGTAGAAGACTTTCAGGAAATGGAGTTCATTGACTTTAAAACATGACAGTCTTTAAAATGCTGATAATTGTTAAGCTTTCTGAAATAATGCTGCCCTAAAGACACTCGCAGGGTTTTTGGCACAGCTTGTGGGAAGGCTCTAAACCTTTTCAGGGGCTTTCCTTTGGTTTATTCAGGGCTCTTTGGCTGTAAAGAGCATTTCTAGCTGTGGGGGGCTTTTCAGTCTCCAAGGATGTGATGCGCAGTGATGCTGAGGTGTGCTGAAAGGGACTCCCCATGGAGGTTTGCTTCTTGTGTTCCACTTGCTAATCAGCATGGGCAATCCTGCCTTAATGACAATGTCTCGAAGATGAGGCACAGGAGGGATTACAGGTTTATTTTCCTGGTCGAACTTTACTGAAGATGCTCGTAGCTCTCCCTCTTCCAAGGCAGAGGCAGAGCCATGTGCTCGTTTTCGCCATCCCACCCAGCTGCCTGGGGGCTGTTCCAGAGCCCTGCCAAAGCTGGGAGGGATTGTCTGCAGCTCCCGGAGTGAGGTGGGGTTGTAGATGATTGTTGCAGGAGATTAGCAGTGTAACAAGAAGGGAAGTTACTAGCATCAATTGAAGCAATTGTAAACCTTAGAATTTAAAACCGTCCAACAAACCTCACTGATCTCAGCCCGGCGCTGCCTCTGCTTTGCTCACACGTTGGGTTGCGGTGCTGAGCTGCCCTTGCCTGAGCAGTGTTGGGTCTTGTCCTCTTGCTCTCCCAGGTGGTGGTAACTGATGAGGTCTGAAGCTGTTCTGTGCCCGAATGTCCCTGCATTAAGTGCTGATCTCTCGATACCCTGCAGCAGTCAGCAGGTCCGGAGCGTGGCGGTGCTGCTGGCTCAGCAAGGGCTCTCTGTGCTTCAGAGAGACCCCTCTGTACGGGTCTCCTCTGTGTTTACAGATGAGACAGCACTGGTCTTCAGGGCTTTAACTGCAGCTGAACACAAGTAGCTTTTACAGCAAGTTGCTGTTGCCTGGAGAAAAGATGCCTAGTGAGGTGGCATCTGCCTAACTCTGTGAGCAGTTACGAGATCTGCGAGGGCAGTCCTGGGAACAGCTTGCAAGCGTGCGCTTCCCGTGTCTGAAATACTGCTTTTTGCCCCCCATTTCCTGCCCTTCTTGCCTCGTCACCAGTGGCCCAGGCTGGGTCACGCTCCCTGTGGTTTTCCGATAAATTGGGTGAGGAGAGCTGAGGCTGGGTCAGGGCAGGGCCAGATAAACTGGGACAAAGCCATCGCTTTCCCAAGGCAGGCGGTGCCAGCGGGGTGCCAGCCTGGTCTTTATGCTCGGGGGAAACTTCAAAGTTCCCACTGACTTGAGGAGGAGCAGGATCCGGCCTTGCAGGTCTCTGGGAGCTGCCCTCCACTCAAACCTCCTCCTTATCTCTCTCCCTTTGCAGCTTGCTGTGATAGTGCCAGTTTTATGTTCTCTGAGCTGCCTTCCCACCTCTTGCATTGCTGAAGTTCTTTCTTTGCTGTACCTCAGTGATCTCCACGCCTCTCCTGCTCTGGCAACCTGCTGTCTCCACTAAGCCTGCAGCTCACAATTGCTTTTTAATTAAAATCCTCTGCCGATGCCAGGACTTCTCTTCCCTTAGAGCCCCTGATGCGCTGTTGAGGAGCCTGAGTTGCTCTAAAGTAGAAATAGCTGGAAGTGATTCTCAGGTTTAGGTCTGGCTCTAGTGAAACAACTAAGGAGCAACTGGTGCATCACAGGGGCTAGTCACACTCTCAACGACAACCGTAGTTCAGCTGCTGGTGTGTTACCAGCCTGTGGCAGCTGAGGCAGGGCAGGGCTAACAGCAGCTTTACAACTGTGGAGCAGCTGGTCCAAGTTTCAGTCCCCTCTTACTAAACTTGAACTGTCTGTCACACATCCGTGTGAACTTTGGGTTTGAAATGGTTTTCGCATCTGTGGCAAGAATTTAAAGTATGAAAACACTTTTTTTAATTATTTATCCCCAGTTTGTAACCTTGCCTTGCTTCTCCCCCCACCCTGGTGTTGCATATTGTACAGCAGAAACTTCTACCCAACCTGTTGCACCGGTTCCCGTTCGAGGTTTGAGCTGAAGAGTTGGGTCAGTTTTATCTGGTCTGCTCTCCCCCCTCGCTCGGGACATGTTCCAACGAGCCGTGTCCTGACCTCTCTCTGCAGCAGGAGCTCCCTGCACGGGCATGGGGGATACCTGGATGGTCTCAGCTGCCTCTTTTTTTGCCCTTTGTCTGCTATTTCCCTTTCTCCAGAGGAGTTAATTAGAAGATGTTCTTGTTCAGGACAACTTGTGTTGCATAATTGCCCGCAAATAACACACGGGAAGAATGCTGTGAAATCTCAGTTTCCTTTGCGCTGAGATTCCTCCAGAGTTTGGGGCGTCTGGAAAATCACAGGCTCTGCAGTGGCTCTGTCTTGCCTCAGCCCTTGGAGGGATGCAGATGCCATGAGCAGGAAGGAGATTTCCTGTCTTGAGATCAGGTACCTGGTATAATATTAAAGCTGGCTGCAGCCAGGACAGGCAAGGGCAGCTCACTCGCCTGGGGATACCTGCCTTTAAAAGGAGAATTGCCGGGGACAGTTCCCTTCTCGGCTGCTTGTAGCAGTAATTCAAGTGACACAACAGCAGCTCCACAAAACAAATAACTTGCCAATTTTCAGGGCTGCTTGCATGTTTTCTTCAGAGTGGGTCAGATTCATTTGTGCGTTAAATGGGAAGGAGAGGATTGCCCCTTACAGCTCGGGTCTTTGTCTGATCCTGCTCGGGAGGTGCTGTTAAGGTTGCAGAGCTGTTTTCTCTGGCAGCCTATCCATGGAGCTGACAAACCCAGCCGCTCCACAAAAGCAAGGCAGAAAAGTGATGGCAGTTCGGTCCCTGGCTGGCTGACAGCACGGGCCGTCCCTTTCTGGCCTTGCATCACGGCATCACCAGCAAAAGGAACTTGGCTGCGAGACTATTCAGCTCAGAAATGAGCTGAAAGGACCACACTTGTGAAAGGAGTAGGATGGCAAGGAACAGATTGCAGGGAGCTGGGCAGAACTGCCGGTCTGGGTCCGCAGGAATGACTGAATGGTCCGGGTCAGCATCTCTGGGTGGCAGCAGGGCTGTGAGTGG
>NW_010404607.1:19014-25920 GCF_000710305.1 Buceros rhinoceros silvestris | reverse complement strand
GCGGCCGGCTTGTGAGTGCCAGCCACAGCAGAGGAGCTGGTGGCCCTGGAGCTTGAGCTGCTGCTCTCCGGTGTGGTGCAGCTTCTCCCTCTGCATCTGGCAGCTGGTTCTTAGGGTCTGAGTCCCCTTGCCAACACTCAGTGTACTTCTGAAGTACAGAGGGATGCTTAGAGCAGCCTGAATTCTACGCTGGGTGGTTGTTGCAGATTTTTTGAGCCTTTTCTTGGTCTTTTTCCTGTCCGTGCTCTAAATGAGTGTGAACAAAAAGTTTATGTATTGATTTGTGTCAATATTTGTGTCACCCTGTATTTTCTGAATTGCTGCAATACCTGTCTGCTTTGTGCCACCTTTTTCCGGCTAAGGTTAAATGTTATTTTTGTACTTTCCAACAGGGCCAGTACTGCGATATCTGCTCCTCGGCGAACAGCAACAAAGCCCATCCCATAACAAATGCCATTGACGGGACAGAGCGCTGGTGGCAGAGCCCCCCTCTTTCCCGGGGGCTGGAGTTCAACCAGGTCAACGTCACTTTGGACCTTGGACAGGTAACCCAAGTTCTACTTGGATATGTGGTAGACTGTGCTGGTGAGGACCTGCCCCTCTGCTTCTAAAACTCCTTCTGTGGTCTTGCTTGAAGGGTGAGACAAAACCCGCTCATGAATGACAAGGATCTGATTAAAATGGGCAAGGGAAAACCTCTTGCCTTTCTGTTTCTGGTATTAACTGCAGTCTGTGCTATCTGTTGTTACTGTTTAGATTCTCCCTAAAAGTTGAGTAACTCATGGAAATCCGCACTCTTCCCTGAAGAGGTACTTGCCTCCCCTAAGGAGGGGAATGGTTAGCAAGGCTTCACCTCAGAACACGAAAATACAGCCCTGAGGAGTGTAAGGTTGTGCTCTAGAAGTGTAACTGGTGCATTTAAAACTCCTGATGAACAGCAAGTCCCTGCTGAAGATCTTCCTGTAAAAGACAAAGAATGACAATGGGTGTTTGGTCTCTAATGCTGGCAAGTCAAAGGGGATTAACAGTGTAATAGCAGGGCTGCCAGCCCCAGCCTCCTCTGCTGCTCCCAGTCATCCAGAAATGGGGTATTCTTAGACTTCCCTCTGCTCAGAGGAGAGCTGCAGAAAAGACCTGGCCGAAGCTGCAGAGACAGGGAGGGTGTAAGCCAGAGATCTGACGGGCTGAGGGCTGAGGGTCTGCTTTCTGGGCTGTTGGATTGGGTTGCTCCTCAGCCTGGGGCAGGGGGGGCATGAGACACCCCTTCCTCCACAGTGCCGCAACCTCATCTCGCTGTTAGCTCTTGTAATTCAGAATTCTGGACGTTTGCTCTGTAGTCTGTGACAGTTTAGCAGTTAACTGTTGAAGTGACCTGATGCTGCTGCCCGGGGATGGGCTTTCACCTCCTCTGCTTCACTTCCCCAAGCTCTGCTACCGGCACGGCAGCACAGGGCTAAGTTTGGGTCCATCTTGGCTGGGAGGTCTGTGGGACGGGGCAGTTGTGCAGCTGTGCACAGCTCACCCCTTGCGTAGGAAACCTGGCTGCTGCGACTGCTCAGGCAGCCAGTCAGGGGCTGAGCACACTGCCCCGTTCTCTGGGAGCCTGCACTGGTTGCAGTGGTTTCAAGCCTTTTGCACTGACCTCGCAGGTGGCTTTTTTACCCTCTCCAGTGGGCGAAAGGCTCCATTGTCACCGCTGTTTGTAAGATGTCTGACTCCCAGCTTACAGCTGTAGATACCTGGGATGTATTGATGGTGATACCCTTCTGTTAGGTGCCTCAAACATACCTTTTAGTCCCCAGGATTGTTTCTGATCTGTAGCACATGCCTGGAGCCTCTCAGACCCTGCACAAACTTGTTCGCTCCCGTGAGTGCCAGCTATCGCAAGCTGTGCTGTACGCAGCACCAGCCAAATCTCCCTGAATGCCCAGGGCACATCGTGTGTCGCATAATAGCTGTGTGGGCAAAGCCTCCCGGCCGCACACAGTGTGCCGATGCTGTTAGCCAACGTAGGTGGCATCTGCTGTGTCTCCTAGAAACTCCCCAGCTGGCAGGGCTGTGCTGGGGGGGTGGATCACTTGCACTCCGTCCTCCGACCAAGGGCCAGCCTGCGGTGGGGCTTTTGATTGCTCACCGCTTCTCTGCAAAGGGATTTTCAAAGACCAGCTTTCCCTGAGAGCTTCTCCTCCTCTTTGTCATCCTTTGTGGAAACTTTCTGGCTTTGGGCCAGAGCTAAGCCAGCTGCCCTGCGTGCTTGCAAGCTGCTGTGTTAGGCTTTACCTGGGGCTTTGCAGAGCTGCGGCGCTGGGAGCCAGAGCCTGCAGGGATCTGGGGAGGGGGCTGCAGTACTGCCAGAACCGAGTGGCTCTGGATTTACCTTCTCGCTCCTGCCCTCTTTCAAGCCTCTGTGTTTGCTCTCGGTTCCCTGGGCGGGGGGATTGCACCATCGTTTCTGTAAGGTTGGCAGCAGGACTTGGACGTGCGGCGCTGGTTGCAGTTACTGCACCTTGGTGGAGAATTTCTGCGGGCTCACAGATCTGCTTCCCTGCCACTGCTGCAGAGGAAACCGTTGCCCAGCTGGTCTCCACAGGAGCACAGACCCAAAGCTTCAGCCCATTTCTTGTGCCTTCCTCTTGATACGTGTCCTTATTGTACATAATTGCTATAATAACCTGTTTGTCTCCTGGTGAGAGTCAGTTCTTTGCTTTTCCCTCCTTTGTTTTGGCAGGTCGGGCCATAGAAAAGAGATGAAAAGTTACAAAATCGCTAATTTCCTGCTTTTGAAGTTGAGACTGGTTGAAAGGATGGAAGATTAAGAAAGGAATTTTTGGGACCCAGCGGGATCTGCAGGGCGAGTGCTGGATCAGGCCCCGTACCTGGCAGCCAGGTTTTGCAAATTCCCTGGATACCTGTGAAACAGGGCAGGAAACGCCTCTGAGGCAGGGCTGGGAGCAGGGCTTTTCTTCTTTGGCTGCCAAACAAGGCCTCTCCCTGCTCTGTGTAACCCTCTAGGGAGCTCTTGGACCATGTAAGAATTAATTTAAATGACGGCCACTAAAAGCCTTTGTCCCCTTGGGGGATCAGGGCATGGTGCTTTGGCAGAGCTGCCGCAGGAGGTTGTGGTGGCAGCCCCTTCCCTTTGCTGCTGTGCCTCCCTGCTGTCCTCGTCCCTGGGTTTCTCCAGTGATGGGGCAACTGGGAGAGGGGCGGTTAAGTAAGCAGCCTGTTGGTTTTGGCTTTTACTGGCTGGGAGCTCGCTCTTCTCACAGGGATGTTAAAATCCTGCGGGAAGGAGAGAAGGAGGAATATTCACAGCCAGCAAATGCATTGAAGAAGGGCTCCGGCTGGCCACCCAGCTGGTGTGAGGATGTTAACCACTCGCTTCACGTCGCCTTAGTGCCAGCAGCGGCCTTAATCTTAACAGCTTCATCAGCAAGGAGGATCAGAGCTCCCACCACAGCACAGGAAGAGATCGTGTCCCAGTTATCTGCCGGGGTGGTTGGATCTGACTTGCTCCTTCTGGTGCTGTGTCTGCTCCTGCCTCTCCTTGGGGAGGAGTAACTTTTCTTTTCTGAATTGTTGGGGGGGAAAAGGTGGACGAGGAGGAAGAGTCCACTTGAGAGCTCCCATGTCAGACCTGGATCTGAGTGCCAGAAATACGGCAAACGGCTCCAAGGAGGAAAGTTGAATGGGTTTTAGGAGCTGCTGCTGGGGAGGAGAGTGTGATGAGGGCTATTTTTTCCTTGCTTTTAACCATGACCCTGTGCTTAAAGCTTTGGTATATGTAGGATGAATGGCTGGGCCTCTTCGTGGGTTTTCTGCAAAATACAACATCACGGCACCATGGTGAAGTGCGGTTCAGGTTTTGTGGGGTGGAAGAGTTGAAGGGTGCTGTGTGCTGGGAGGATGCTATCATGCCTTGTGGTATTACTGGACGATCTGCACTTGTCCCCAAAACTGGCTGCCCTGCCTGGCTTGGAGGGCAAAGGCCCTTGTCGGGATGGGGGCTCCTGCGCCTGCCCCTCTGCTGATGAGCTCCAGGCTCTTTCCTCTCCTGCCTGGAGCCTCCAGATTGCTGGAAATGGGGAAGTGTCGCTGCTGCAGAGGGGCTGTGCAGGGAGCAGAGGGTCAGGAGACCATGACTCACTGCCACCACTGGAATTGTCCCCCGTGATCCTGCTGTGATTCAGTGCCACTGTGGGTGGAGGGGAGGAAAGGGTGTGATGGAAGATTCTTCTTCTTTTTTTTTTTTTTCTCTGAGAAGGTCGTTTGAGTCAGAGCTGACAAAAATCAGGAGGTTTAAAGAAACATGAATAACTGGCTTCCTGCCAGGACCCGACATCTTCCTTGCATGAAGGTGAACCCAGGCCAGCCCTTCCAAGAGATGTTTATGGGTAGGTGGTGCTTTATGATAAACTCTGGGGAGAGGAATGCTTGCAGTCATGCAAACGCCGGAGCTTCGTGCCAGTGCTTGCTTGAGGTTAATTACTGCAGTGAGAAGGTGGCTGGATAACATCCTCCATCCCCCCCATCCCAGAGTCTGCTGGCCCCGGTGGCACTAAGGAACAGCAGAATTTCGAGCTGGAGCTTTGCAGAGGTTTGATATGCACCCCACAGGTACTGAATTTGGCAGTGCTGCAGAGAGGGCACGCAGCCTGCCCTGCACAGCCGTCACTGGCAAGAAACAGCCTCATCCATTCACCTCTGTCACTGAGGAGAGAAGGGAGACCTCCTCCCTGGGAGAGCTCCAGGCTGTAACTGCTTAAAATGCAGCCCCCTTCAGGGATAAAAATAATGAAAAAGTTGCATTCAGTGGTAGCTCACGAAGACAGAAAGGAAATGAAAAGGATCGTGAGCTGAGCTCCTGGGCCAGTCCGAAGACGTCTTCTGTGGTCACTGTCAGACATGTCTAGGCAAGGGAGTAGATCAATAGCTTACCAGCTGCCTTGAGAAGCACCTGTTGAGTTTTCTAGTAATTACAATGAGATCTGCCCAAGTTACCATGTTTTTTCTGGTCTCTGAACTGATTATCTTGTGCTTGCCAGGCTCTTTGGCTCCAGAGTAAAGGTGTTCATTGGCACAGCACACGCTGGACCCTTCAGCCCCTGGCCAACAGGCTGCTGTTCTTTCAGTGGGAAACTTCCCTCAAAAGGAAGTGGGTGTTTCTCCTGTGGTGGTTTTCCAGGGCATAAACCTACTTCCTTTCCCTTTTGCACTGCAGACGTGGCCCCTCAAGACCAGCTTTGCGCAGTGACCAGACGTGCAGGACTCTCGCAGGTTCTGCAAGCGTGGCTGAATGTTGAATTTGCATGAACAGGTCAATCCTCTTTGTGCAAACTGATTTCTTGTTCATGACTATTAAATTCCTACTCATCTTTGGTAGATCTGGGCTGTGCTCTGTAGGTGAAAATGCCACCTGGCCTAATGTTGAGGGAACACCGGTGCAGCAGAGCGCAGTACCTTGTGTGGCACAGGGCTCGGAACGCTCCTTTCACCCCAGTTTCTAACCTCCCATTTATATTCATTGAATCGAAATCCTCTTGCACGCTGCTGGTGGAGATCTTCAGGAGCTCTCTTTGAAAGGCAGCAGGAAGGAAAGCCTTGCAAACTGATGAGCTGAGGCTTACCTCCCCATCCCCCGCAAAAGCCTCAGTGCACAGATAAATCTGATGTTTATTCCCTGGCTTCATCAACTGAAGAATCCTTCTTGATGAGTAAACTTGTGAAATCCCAAGGTGAGACTCCTGGCTGTTCCTGGATGGAGCTGTGGTCCTAGTGGCTGCTTTTCCTGGGCTTGGTGTGCGATGGGGGTGATGGTCGTCCAAGAAGAACTTCCAGCTGAAAATGAGATGAATTTCTCCCTTCTTTTGCCGTCTTCCTTTTGCACCTTCGTTTCAGATGCTGTGAGCTCTTTCCACCTATGTGTCCCGTATTCATTCTTGCTGTACACAGGGGAAAACTTGAAATGGGTCTCTTCCTTTCCTTCCCCTTGTTGGGGATGCCTTCTGCATGTTTTTCCCAGCACAGATCGCTGGGAAACCCAGAGCTTCCATTTCTCTCCGGGCCACAGGCTGCCTTGTCTGCCTGGCATGTGGTTTTCACCGAGCATTGCAAGAATGGGTGATTTTTTTTTTTTTTGTACGAAGTTTTTGCTTAATTTCTCTTACTGTAAGGACTGCTTGGTCCTCACTGTGCTGGGGCACCACTGTGGGAAAGGGGTAGAGGGGCTTAGTGACATTTATTGTGAGCTTTTTGCACCTTAAGTAAAGGACTGGGGCGTAAAATCTCTAACAAAGACATTCTTTCTCCAAATTGTTCTCCAGCTCTTGGAGCAAAAGCAGTATTAAAAATAAAGCACATTAAGCAGGCTGAGCAGAAATCCTTTTGCTTTCAGCTGCTGATCCTACAGTCTCGTCTTCTGCTTCGAATCCTCTGCAATCACCATAAAATCCTCCAGAAGCAGCTGAAGATCTCAGTTTGTCCGTTCACAGGCGTGGGAGCCCTGGCTCCCTGCTCGGCCATGGCCTGTGGCTCCCCTCGGGCTCAGGAGCCCGCTCGCTGCTGCCGTACTTGAACGTGGCTGTCGGGTGGGAGCGGGGTGCGTGCTCGTGATGCTTCTCTGGGACAAGCAGAAAAGGTGTGACTGTGAGAGCGCGCTGCCCTGGGAGCTGGCGCTGAGCCCAGCTCTGTGCATCTTCTCTTCTCTCACCATGTATTCCCCTTTGCTGTTTGGAGTAACTGAGCTTGTGAAGGCTGCTCTGATTTCCTCAAAGCTGCAGTTCCCCTGACCCAGATGAGCAGCTTTTTTTTTTTTGTGCTGATAAATGAGAATTTTGCCTTTGTTTGGCCCTTCTCAACCTTTCTGTGCTTTCTGCCAGCCCCCACCAGCTTCCTGGCTCCAGCGGC
>NW_010404607.1:14005-18914 GCF_000710305.1 Buceros rhinoceros silvestris | reverse complement strand
GCGTGGAAGCCGCTGAGGTGAGCTGGAAGGGAGTTGCCCGGCTGTTAATCAAGTGGGGATCTGTCTCCTCCAGCAGCAAGAGCAGACCCATCCTCTCCTTTTCAAACGGCCTCGCCAAGTCGGATGCCAAGTTCCCCTCTCCAGGATCAACCACAGCCAAGGCTGAGATTTCTTTCCCCTTTGTTAGTAAGGGAAAAGATGTGCAGGACATCAGGTAAATCATGGATGACATGCGAATGTTAATTGTACGTTATGTTCACTTGTGACACGAACCAGTGCTGCCTGAAGGCAGTTTTGCAGGGCTGCAGTGAGTAGGTGGTATTTGACTTGTGACGTAATTCCCCAAAGGCCTGCCATGCCTCAGGGCTGCTGGGCTGAGCACAGAGGAGAGGAGCCTCCCCGGGGAGCAGGACGCCCTGGGCAAATCACTCTGCACCGTGGCACCTCTTGGGGCCCCTAAGGAGGATGTTTCTGCCCATCCTTTGCATCTCGTACAAATGACCCTTGTGCTTCCGCAACTTAATCTTCCCAGAGGCAGCACTTGCTCTGCCTAGACCTGAACCAGCTCTGGAGAATTCAGGTGTTAAAATAAGCCTCAGCCTCCTCCCCCAGAACAGCTCCAGGTAATGACTGATGAAAAGATAATTACCATGTTTCTAAAAAGCGTGTGCAAGATTTCCACTGTAATTTCTCCCTGGATATCATTGTCTACTTTTAATTTTGGCGTGATGAGATACGAGGTGGCTGATGGTGAGGTCTCCTGCTGCGGAGCTCCCCCTTCCCTCCAGGCTTGCCAGCCTCCTGCTCAGCTCTGGGATTCTTCAAAGATTAGGAGAAAGCCTCGGGGAGAGCACGAGTTGGGGGGAGGTCAGGCGAGCTGCAGGCTGGTGTATGGGAGGGTTTAGTTTGTGATGAATAGCTGGAAGGCAAGCCTGGTAATTTCTTGCTGCTCTCCTGGAAGGTGTCTGCTTGGCTGGGCTGGTAAACAAGAGCACGTCTTGAATCGGGCATGAACGTGTGCAGTTACACGTGCTCGGAGCGGGGGGGTCAGCTTTGTCCAGCCTGTTAGTGGTTATACCAGGCAGGTTAAAACAGACCAGAACTGTCCGGGTCAGGCCTCTGCTCACTGGAGGGTTGTGTTTTCTGACCGCAGACAGATGTTCCAGGGAGCGTTTTGTGAGGATCAGTGTTTCTCAGCTCTGAGGTGGAGCATTCTGGCATCTGAGTAGGTGGGTTGGAGTCTTCTGCGCTTTGGCTGGTTCCATCTCCAAAAGGAGATTACCGCCTCTGTCTCCATCATTCTGTGTGCTGGAGCCTGCACAGCACCAGACCGAGGAGTACAAAACCGTTTGGCAAAGATAATTTCTTGAGTCAAATCCTGAGGACAGCTCTTGGCTTGGTGCTCTGCAGCCTTTCTCTTCCTCTAGCAAGTGACAGCATCCCTCACCGCTGCAGGGGGTGCTTGGCTGTCCATGAACTCCTTCCTGAACGTGCCGCGTGTGCTGCCGAAGCCAGGGGCTGGGAGCCTGGAGGTGCTGCCAGCCCTGCTCCTCCTGGGACTCAGCGGTGCCTGGGAGACGCGCTCGTCCTGCTGCATTGCACAGGCAGTTCAGTTCTTGATGCCTGTCCTGATCGTGATGGGAAGCCCCTCAAGTGGGCTGTTCCTGCTTCCTGGGGCAGGTTTCCAGGAGCAGTCCTTGCCCTCTGCAGCTCCAGCACAGCTACATCCTGGCTGAGATCCACTGGGCTGGTAGGGAGGATGCTAAATACGCTTCTGATCATCTGCCTAGTCATCTTCTCTGCTCTTTCAAGCCTGTTCTAGCCCTTTGCAGCTTTCTTTTGATGCTTTACCAAGCCTGGCTCAGCCCTGCTTTCATCTCTACCTTATCCTTTTATTATAGTCATAAACATGGGCCTCAGGGCTGTGCCCAGCCTTGATCCACAGCCACTTCCTGTTTTCTGGATTCCGTGTTCTCCAAATTCCAGACCTCCCCTCCTATGCGTGATGCCAGGACATGCAATAAATAGAGCATTGCTTCCCATTTGATAGAGATGAGAAGGGAGACCAGTAGGAAGACACGAGGTGAGAGGCACATGCCTGGTGTGATGGGACAGAAGAGTCTTTCTAAATGACTTCTGAGTGGCCTCAAGATCAGTGGCAGCTAATTAGGGAAATGTGGCCTGTTCACACAGAGCTGGTAACTGAGTTTTTGCCTCTGGAAGTGTGCTGAGGGGGTTGGTTAGAGGGGAGGGATTGGAACAGGATTTACTGTACTGGGAGATCCTTGAGAGTGACGTATGGGTGGCTCTGTGCAAGGTGAGAATGGTGCAGAGGTTTGGGACAACTTCAGTCACCAAAGACACTGACAGGGATGGGAGGAATGATGTGGTTTTGTGCTCTGTAGAGGTGCTTGCCAAGCAGGACTATAAAAAAAGATGTTTGTTAAGATGAGGTCACTGCTAATGGAAGGTGGATCTGGATGGTGCAGCACAGGAAGCAGCAATGCCTGTTTCCTCCAAGGACCCCAAACCGCTTTGGAAAGGCAGCGCCCAGAGACAGGGAGGTGGGTGTGTTGGTGTAGTTTAGGGACTCAGCATCTGCTTCCTTTCTCAGTCCTCTTCTGAGATGGTTCGTTATGTTCTCTAAGCTGCCCACCAGCATGGTGCTGCTAGGATGCCAGCTCGCTCTGCAGCAGCAAGGATGGGGACGTGCTCCTTCCTGACGGGTCTGCTCAGAAGTGACAGCAGAGTGGCTAACGGGGGGCAGCAATTGCTGCTGCAGCAGGGCTTGATGGTCAGAGCTCCTGGAGGACAGTGTTGGGATGGTAGTTTGACTGTTTTGTCCTTCCCTGAACATGAACAAAGCGTTCGTGGGAAACACGAGTCTCCTGGATGTGGAAGGAAGTGTCATGCCTCTTGTTCCCAGCCACTTCTGCCTTGAGGAGCTGTGACTCTGCCAGCACGGTTAAATGAGCTGAGCTCCTGTTGCAGGGTGGTTTGTGGTGTGTGGAATACGTGGTTGTCTGGAAGTTAGAACACTTTGTTAGAGCAAGTGGCCTTTACCCTAGAAGGTTTGCCTGTCACTGATGGCTTTTACCGTTGTAGCTACATGTGCTGAGAACCGCCTCTTCCATGGAGTGGATCTACTGGCAAAGCCTGTGCGTATGACTGCGCTGGTTGGCATGCTCTGCCTGAGAACAATTTCGCATCTTCTGCTTGGCATCCTAAATCTTTTTGGTGGTGGTTTGCATAACCCACACAGCGACAAGCACACAGCCAAACCTTGAGAGCTGCCACAATTTTTTGCACATGGATTTAGTTGCTCTTTCCTGTTTCTCCCTTTGCCAGCTCTGATTTGGAGCTCTCCCTTGCACACACGCTCAGCAGAGCTCTATTTATGGGTTCCCACAAGTTCCCATCGCTGGATCGGAGCATGCCCTGTGGCCAAAACCCAGCTGGCATGCTGCTGTGGGCATCTCTTGGACCTGAAATGCGTATGAAGCCAAGCCCTGATGGGAAGGGGGAAGGAATGGCTTTCTGCTGTTTGCCCAGAGTTGCAAACTGTAAACACAGACTCATGACTGCAAACAGAGATCTGTACCACTGGCTTCATCATGACTTTGCTGTTGTTATCCTGGCTGTTTGCTAAAGCTGTTCCTTAATCCTTTTCCAGGCTTTTGCAAAGTCTGCATCCACCCAAACTTAGTGGGCACAAAGATTTTGGCTGAACTCCAGGATGAGCTTTGTTTTTTTTTTTTCTTTCTTATACCAGTTGGTGCTTTCTGCCTCGAGTAGTCTTGCTTCAAGAGGGACTGTCCATACGAGGGGGCTCTTGGGGGGTTGTGAGTACGAACCCCATGTTCTTGTATGCCTGAACAGCCGCACAAAGCGGTAGCTGCGGCTCTCTGCTGGGGTTAGCAGTGGCATTGGGAATGTTAATCCCGCTGCGGCCCTGGTATGCGCTGCTGTTGGGTCAGCTAACGCGGCGCTGAATGGCAGTGTCATGGTGGGGAAAGCTGCTGACAAACGCTAACGTAGCTGGAAGGCAGATTTTCAGAAGAATAAACCTGCTTGCACGTGTCAGGTCGGGCTTTGCTGAGATTGTCTAACAACTGTAGCATTAAACCCAGCGTTGTCAAGGCTTGCAGGAACCATGCAGAAGAATTACAGAAAAAACGATGCTGCTGGGATGTCTGGAAGCAATGTCCCATTGGGTTTGGTGCAGGGAGATAAAACGTGGTGCAAGGGAGACTCTTCCTCTGGGAGCCAGATGTCCTCTGTACTTGCAGGACCCAGAGCTGCTGTCTGGTGGCCCAGAAAGGAACCTTCCAAAAGCACTTGGCCCTGGGAATGGATAAGGTGGAAGTAAGACAGGGAATGGAGAGCAGAAAGAAAATGGTATTTGCCACCTCCTAGAAGTGGGTTTGGAAGCAGACAGAAATAAGCTGTCAGAGCTGGAGCATCCATACCTTCTTGCAAATCCAGCAGAGGAGGAGTTAAGGTATAAAGCTCTTGGGTGCTTGGGACTCCTGAGGTTTGTGTGAGTCATTCATCTTTGGCATTTGGCCATTTAAAATGAAAAGCCTTTCGGTGGCCTTGGTGGCGAGCTGGGGCATCTCCCTTCGTGCCAGTTTTTAGCTAATTCATCCTCTTCCGTTTCCTTCTCCTCACCCTTCCCATGCGCGCAGGTTTGTGACAGGATATCCACTCCATTCAAGGGAAGGGGGAAATATGTGCTTGTAGCGTGGCCGATTGCCAGGGTTGCTTTGTTCTCCTTGTCACTGAAAGGACGGCCCGAGGAAACTCTGGGAGCTGAAGCTGGCATGTGACTTAGAGTGGATTTCCTGCGGCTCTAAAGCGAAAGGCATGACGTTGGGATTTTTAATTTTTTTTTTTTAATCCCATAAAT
>NW_010404607.1:13039-13915 GCF_000710305.1 Buceros rhinoceros silvestris | reverse complement strand
ATTTTTAATTTTGTTTTGTTAATCCCATAAATCAGGAAAAGAGAGGACCTGGGTGGGTTGCAGACAGGCTGGGTCTGAAATCCTCTGCTTGATGGGAAATTGCTGTGTCATAGGCATACTAAGTTGTGTCTTCTCAAGGTTAAAATCAGTCTTGGGGGGTTTTTAGGTGAATTGACAGCTGAGCTTGCAACCAGCCTCGGTTTTCTAGGAGAATTCAGTTAAGACGATGGTTGCCCCTGCACCATTCAGCATGGTGTAGCTGGAGGCTCTTCTTGGTGACACCTGAGCCCTGCTACAACTGCAGAAAGCCTTTTGGTAACAGACTCAGAGCGGTAATGATGGTGGCAGGAAAAGCAGTGAATTGCAGTGTCTGGCGTTTAACTCCTGGGTATGGCCAGAGGAATGATGTCCAGGGCTCTGGGGAGATGGGCTGTACAGAGCGGGGGAGGCAGCTCTCCCTCGGTGCAGCGGACTGGTACCTGGGCTGATGCTCTAACACCTTGTGCTGCCCACTGTGCCCGGCAAGACCGAAGACTTGATTTCTGTTTGTCGTAGTGATCAGGTGTGCATGCCGTGGTGTGGTGGGATTGTTGCATCGCCTCTGTGGGCCCTCCCAGAAAGCTCTGGGAACTTCACAGACATCTCATTCGCTGTTGACCACAGGAGCTGTTTTAAGTCTCATCCAGTGTCTAAAGCACAAAATCCTATGGAGGGGCACTCAAGTGCTTCTTTTTTCATCCCATGGTTTATCCAAGGGCTCCCTGAATAAACTTAGCGAAGCAGCAAGGCTTTGTCAGCTGAAAAGGGTCTTGCTATAGCTCTTTTATAGTTTTGTTTTTTTTTTTTTTTTTTTTTTTTTTTTATTCTGGGGGCTTC
>NW_010404607.1:6736-12971 GCF_000710305.1 Buceros rhinoceros silvestris | reverse complement strand
TTTGTTTTTTACTTTTAGTACTGCAGGGCCTAGAATGTCTGTTCATGGAGCAGGTCATGGTACAGCTCCTGGCATGTTTTGGAGAGCCCATTCCAACAAGCTTGTGGTCCTAGCTGATGTAGCTGTGCTTGTAAAACTCTGGGTGTAAACCATCCTGTTTAAAGCAGAGACAAACGTTCTTTTGTCTGCCTTCTCCATTTCAATTGTAAACTGGCCCAGGAACCCCTGAGAATATTTAAATTGTCTTGTACAGTGAAGCTGGATTGATATTGCTTGCTGTAAGTTAAACAACTCTTAAATGTACAGTTGGGACCATTTGTTTGCTCTGGATGGTAGGAATGTCCTCTTGAAAACGTGCTCTGCTTTAGAAAGTATGAATAGAGGGTTTTTCCACCCCCCTCTCCAGGTTTCTGAAGGCCAAAGTCTCGAAAGAGCTTAGGAAGGCTGCTAAAGCTGTGCTGATAAGATACGCGGCAAATGTGCCCGAGAGCCTGATGTAGGAACAGAAATGTCTAAGCTGTTTGCTTTCCCCTTAACAGCGTGAAAAATTAATATGTCCTTTGGAGGAGCCTGGGGAATTGTGTGCTCAGTGAAGTATTACTGCTGGCTTACGTTACCCCTGGGCTGCCAGCTGGAGGGCTTGGTTCACGTTTACTGGGTAGGAGACTGGAGCTGCTCTGGACTCTGCAGAGCCCCAGTCTTTGCAGTTTTGTTTCTAGCAGGCTCCTGTGGTGCAGAGCTGGGATCGCCTTTTGATACAGCAAGTCCTGTGTTGTTTGGAGACATGAGTTCTATGTGGCTAATCCCTTATTTTCTTCCCCCCACCACTTTGTCATTAGTGTTCTTCAGCCAGCTAGCCCGGGTATCTCCTGGCAGTTTTGGTAGCAGGTCTGTGCTGCTCTTAGAACAGTGTCCTGGGAGCTCTTGGCAAGGCTGGTTTCACAGCACCATCAGCCCAAGTCAGAAGAGGAGGAGGATGCTCCACACCCTCTGTTTTACACCGGTGCTCTCTCCCCTAGTCCAGCACCCAGTCTCTACCACTGTGTTCATGATCCAGAGAGCACCTCAAGTTCTCACCATGGGCACAAGGACTGGAGACTGTTCCTTGAGGTGATGGGACTGCATAAAGAACTGGTGGTGGGCTGTGTGCTCCCTTTACTGGTCAGGACTGGACTTTCTGCGCTGAGACACGCAGTTGGAAATCCAGCCTCTTCCAGCACGTGCTGCCCACCCCAAGCAGGGTGAAGGCTGGTGCCACAGCCTGTCCAGCCGGTCTGCTTCCAGGGAGGGTGGATGGGTGCTGCAAGCAAGACCTGTGTGGCTTTGCTTCTTTCTGCTGCTTTTTCGTGAACTGCTGGAGTGGTTACCCCAGGCCGTGGGGCAGCTGAGCTGGGGGCCCTTCTCTGCACACACTGGGCTGCTCTGACGTCCGTGAGCCACTTCATGGAAGGCCAGTGGGACATCAGGCTCTGGCACCGTGCGAATGACGATGCAGCTATTGCTTAAACAGGTTTGTAACCTCCCAAGTAAAAGACATACCTGCGCTGTGCCCCCGCCCTGGGCTCATGCCATCGCACATGCCCCCCGTTGTTCAGCAGTGGTCTTTGTGGTGTGTGCTTACACACCCAGACCGTTTATCTCCACAAAATCACAGCTCTCTTAAGCCCTTGTGTGTTCTGTGGCTCTCCCCTTATCTCTGCTCCTTCCCAGGGCTGGGCAGTGGGAGCAGGGAGGCAGGAGGGGCTGAGCAAGCTGTAAAGGTGTGTTTGATGCTTTATGGCTTTACAAGCTGCAAGCAGGACGGTGAGCAGCAGGAGCACCCATAGGACAGTTGGGTTTTTCTAAATTGCTGAGCAGTCAGGGTTTCTGCAAGGCAATTTTTTTTTTGAGGGTCTGAAACAGTAGGATCTGCAGAATGGGCAGCACCAAGCTGCAGTTTCTGCTGTGGTTGTCAGCTTACGGAAAGGGCTGAAAACTGGCTTGAAGGTCACTGTCACATGTCTGTATGGTCTTGTCTCTGCCGCCTTCTCTCCAACCATCAGAATAAGGACACTGAAGTCCTGGGAAGTGCTTTCAGTGGCAGCCCCACGCAATCCACTGAGCTTTTTGGTTGCAGTGCAGCTGGTGTCCTGCCCAGCTCGTGAAGTCGCTGTTTTTGTTGCTTCCATGTTTCCTTTCCCTTTCCTACAGTAGCTGTTCAGCAGTGGCTTCTCGGCATGGATCACCTCCTGGTAGACCCTAGGCTCTGGATTAACCTTACGTGTGTGTCTGTAGGTGTCTACATGCCCTTACCCTCTTGTGGTTGAACCTGCAGGAAAGACTCTTGGGTTTTATGGCTGCTCCTTGCAAGGACGTCTTCCTTGCTTGTGGACCCTTTGAGTTGGAGAGCGCTTTGTCTGAGCTCTGCTTCCCAACAGGTTTGGTTTCTGTATGGAGATTTACTAGCCGTAGTGAAGGGCAGCAGCTCCATGACCCACACTGCCACCACCTTTGCCCCGTTTTGTAGCCAGAGCTGAAAAACTGCACCGTCGTGTGCCGGTTTGGGGGAGACGTGGGTGTGCCTGGGTGAGGTGTGATGCCTGCTGTGGCGCAAGCAGCTGCGTGGATGTGCACGGCCTCTGAATAACGTGCACATAGTTGTAGAGCACTCTCTGGTTTGCTCAGTTTACAGGGCACCTGACCTTTCTTTTGCTAAAGCTTTCACCAAGCCAATTTACAGTTCTGGAGGAGACCACCCAGAGTCTGGATTCGTGGCCAGCGGAGGGGGAAGGGAGGAAGCTCTTCAAAGAACAGATGAGGTAGAATTACGACCACAGCCCGAATATTGATTTCGTAAACCGTGAGGTGCAGAGCCAGATGCCAGGCTGCTTTGCTGTGATCTTAGCAGAATGTGACCCCGTCCCTCAGCAGCAGAGCGACGGAGGCAATCACGTTTCCCCAGGCAGATCTGGTTTCTGGAGGCAGTCAGGGCGATGGACCCCGCGCATGGGAATGGGGCTGGGAGGCTTCGCAGGGGAGGCTTTGGCTGTGCCTGGTGGACACACCATCCCCTATAAACACCCACCACAACAGCTCTGCAGACGAGTGCCAAACCGTGTGGATTGCTTGTGGCTACCCTGTTCGCATGAACAGCTTTGCCTCCCCTCCTTTGAAGATGATGACTCCCTTTGAAAACAGGAGATCAACAATCTGCCCTCAGACAAGTTGAAAGACACTGTTTACAAATGTTTATCCTGGAAAATATTTATAAGTCTCCCCTTGGGAGCAGTGGCCTCCCTTGGCCTGTGAAGTACAGCCGTCTAACAGCTTGTGAGCCAGACCTGCTCAGGTTAGCGTGCATCCTGCGGAGGGATCCTGCTTCTTCCCAACAGCTGCTTATCACTGACCCTGCGGTGTTTATATCACTGTGCTACATGGTGCTGTGTGCCGTGCTAATGGCACTTAGGAGGTCCTTACCTCTGGCACAACTGGGGGTGAGCAGCAAAGGGTAGACGTTAAATGGCCGCTCTCTGCAGCCGCTCTAAAGGTGTTCTGGAATATTCACACCAGGTTGCTAAAAGCTTCTTGTTAATCTCACGCTTCAGCAATGCTACTGCTGCTTCCAAAATAACAGCCTCGTGTCCTTCGTCCCTGCTCTGAGGCTCGGCGGAGCAGTGGGGATGTCGCAGGTGGTGGCCAGCAGTGGTGCGGGATGGCCAGCTGCCCCTTTCGCTGTCCCTGCCTGAGCAGCGGAGCAAATCCTGGAGCCTGATGGAGATGAGCTGCCGGTGCCTGCAGTGCTGGTCCCACACCTCTCCAGTGAGGACACGTGCAGGGTGTTCAGGGCTTGCTGAGATGTGATCCCTTGCTTACACTGTGCATGTAACCAGGGCTTGAACCCTGGCCATGTTTTCTTGTGTTGAGAGGTACTAAATCCCCCAGTGATGCTATTTTCTGGGCAGGGAGTGGGGCCGAGAGCTTGGATTTCTGCAGTGATGAGACCTATCAGTTATTGTGTACCTACAGCACCGGGAAGGAGGAAACGTGAGACAGCTGCCATGCAGACTGGGACACTGTCTTCGGTGCCGGGGTTAGAAAGGCTTTGGGGTTTATTTTCCCCACATCCCAACATGTGCATCTCGTGTCAGCAGTGAGACCCGGTGGGGTTCAGTGTTCCTGCCCTGCATGCCTCACTGTCTCCGGGGCCAGGACAGGATGCAAGTGCGGTCGTGGCGTAGCTGCCCGGGCTCAGGTTGCTGAAAGGGAGAGGGGCTGACAGGTGCTTTGCCGGCAGCTCGGCCGGGCGCCGTGGCACTGCTCCCTGTGAATAGAAACCGCCCGGATTTGAAACTAGGTCAGAAGCATGACCTGAAACACTCTGCTGGGCTCGGGAAGTCTTGTGCTGCGCCTCTTCCTGCAGTCCCTGGCTGCTGGGGACCAGGCGTGTCTCACTGGCCGGAAATTCGGTATTAGAGCCGAGAGCAGGAGGATTAGTGCTGCTTCTGCCTGGGTGCTGGGAGCAGAGGCGCTTACAGGAGTAACGCAGTTTGCGGCTGACCTCTGTTGTGCACTGATAGCCTGACCGGGATGGCTGGAGCTGTGCTGAAAGCATCAGTCCTCAGCTAAGCCAAGCTGTTGCAGTTGAGCTGGGCTTGTCTGTCAGCAGCAAGACCCGCTGCCCGCAGTGAAGCACCTCCACGGTAGCCCTGGAGCGGGTTGTAGAAAAGCAAAGCCCTATGGTGAGCAAAGCAAAGCACCCGCAGATGTCTGAGCGGTGGGAGCCACTGGGGCTCGAGCCCAGGGCGACCGCACGCGCCCGCAGCGTGCTTCGCCTTAATGCGATGTTTATTTGATGTCCTGTTTGTTCTGGCAAAGCCCAGTTGCCTGCTGAAATAGACAACCGAGCGCTGGAAAACAGCTTGAGCAAACTCTGCTTCTCAGAAAGAAATGTCTTGCGTCTGCCAGCAGCAGCTTTTCTCCCAGTGGCTGGAACATAGCAGCCAGGGATCCCGTAAGGGAGCGGGGAGTCTCTCTGCCTGTCCCCAGGACAGGGGAGGTGACACGCTTCATTTTGGAGGTGTCTTTGGTGTCCAGGGTGGATGCAACAAACCCGGACAGAGGCTGTAGGCTTCAGTGGTTCCACAGCTCTGGGACTCAGGCTGTCTAGGAGGGCTTTGGCTCTGGGTTGTGCCTTCCCTCCTCCCTTGTATCTGCTGCTGGTCCTTTGAGGGGTGTCCGGTGCTTTTGGCAGTCTGGACCGATACGTGGGGTATGGCTGCGGTGGGGACAGTCAGCAGGCTGCCCCCGAGGGACTGCCTTCTGTCACTCTGCGTAGCAGTGGGACACATTAATTTCCTGTTATTAGTTTCAATAACACAGCGCTTACTTAAAAACAACCCCTCATTAGTCCTCCCTCTGAAAGAATTCAAACCTGTCATGAATTTTAGAGGAGAAACGTTTTCCCAGACCGCCTGTCCAAAGCAGAGAAACGTTTCTGGGAAGAGCCACCAGTGCATCTGACAGCAGGGCTCTGCTGGAGGTGGGGGCAAGAAGTGCTGTCACAGGGAGCACCCATCTGGCAGGACCCCCAGCAGAGGTGCCTGGACCAGAGGCAGGTTTGGGCAGCCTGGCACCAGCTTTAAATTGCCATTCGGGCATGGTGAAGGGCAGAGATCTGTGTCAGATGTGCTTCAACACCGCTGCTCTGCGAGGTTTAATCAGCAACTGGCTCCAGGCCTTGGGATGTGCTCGGGGTGCAGAGGGTGATGGTGTAACGCAGACAGAGAGAGGAGGGGTCGCTTGGTTGGTCAGTCTGAGCATCTGGCCTGCACAAAGCAGCATTTTTTATGCATGCTGGCAAGTGTGTGTGCTGGTTGTCATTCTCTCTGCTGTGTTTGTGCTAATTTGGGCTGGAGGAGCTGGTGCCAGGGTCAGCTTGAAGCTTGTGGGTACACCTGAGGGGGTAGAGGGGGCTCACTTGCCATCCCAGGGAGGAGGAACACAGCAGCATCCCCCAGAGTGCATCAGCTGAAGAGATGTGGTGTTGGGATTAAAGAATTCCCTGATTTTTCAGTGGCTGATGGAAACCGTACTGAGAATCTCTGCCTGGGGGAGTTGCTGCGTTTGATTAAATAAAAGCAGCTTCTTTTCATCGTGCTGGAGTCGAGCTGCCAGGGGCAGACAGCAAACACGTTGATATCGCACTCACGATATGATCTTATCGGCTCCTGCCTGTCAATTTTGGCAGAGGTTTATA
>NW_010404607.1:4392-6643 GCF_000710305.1 Buceros rhinoceros silvestris | reverse complement strand
CGACTCTTGCCCCAGATTGGTTTGGGAGGGTTCCTTTTCCCCAGCAAATGAGTTTTCCAGATGCTTACTTTAAAGGGGGAAAAAAAAATAGTTAGGGATTTTCTTTGGCCACCTTTCCAGCTTCCAGCTGTTAAGTACTGGAAATGTGTTCTTCATTATGTCCAAGAGAGAAATGTTTCTTTCTTCCGATTGGGATGGCAATAAATATTTCAAAACTTAATATGCTGTAGACAAGTGAGTTAGTGTAATTTGTTTTCTGCACAGCAGCGTGCAGCGAACGCCAGCGTGAGCAATGGGCCAGGGACTTGCTGTGGTCTTGCCTCAATACATCAGTTGTCCCCAGGCTGTGCACCGTTGCTTTATTTGGGTGTAGGTTCAATAACCAAGTGTCTAGTTCTGCCTCCAGGCAGCTTTGCACAAATTAAAAATAAAAATTAAAGCAGACATCCTTAGCAGCCCCTTTGCATTAACCTTCCAGTGCTCCACTTCCAGCAAACATGCGGCTGCCTTCACTGCATGCCTCCAGTCTATGGCTCCTTTCCTCTCGCCTGACTCCAGAGCAGTTGAGTTCTGGAGTGAGCCCCAGGAGCTGGCAATGGGGCTATTTTGGATTAAGAGGAGGCAGAGTGAATTCCAGCTCTGTGGAGTATTCCCTCCTCTGCCAGCGCTGGCTTGGCTCACAGCAAGGATGCTCCAGCTCACGTGTTTCTAGGGATGTTGGCCAGGCCGGCGTGGCCAGGACGCTTCCACAGATAGGAGGGTTGCAGGACGTCACCTCACACTTCTTCCAGCTAATCTTAGGTACTTCAGTTCAGCACGTAGTTACCCTCTTTGGCCAAAAAGGTGCATGGAGTTAGAGGGGATAAATTCAGGCATCTGTAGGAGTGGCTGTCTGTAGTCACTGCATCCACCTTGGGGCTCCCACAGAGGTGATGGTGCTGGGGACTGTGATGGGAGCGTCTTGATCAGAGGAAATCTTCTCAGAAAGACAAAGAGCTGGGCAGAGAGCTGTCCTCGATGGTTAACAGCAGTCCATGATCTCAGTCAGCTCGTGAAAGCGGTGGTGTAGTCAGGGTGCATCTGTGAATAATATTCCCAATCTGTGAATAATATTCCCATGGAGCAGAATAGCAGTGGCTGATGCTGTAGGTGATAATTTGTGGTGCGAGAGGAGAAAAAAATATAGAAAATTTTGCTGTGGGCTGATGGAAATTCGAAGGAGTGTGAACCAGTGCAAGCCCCAACTGGGAGATGAGATGATGGAAAGAGGAGAAAGGCTGGAAAATGGCACTGACAGGGCAGGCAGGGAAGGAGCAGCCCTGCAGGTGGGAAGGTGCCTGAGCCACAGAGCTGAGGTGGCTCCCAGGTCTCTGAGGAGGTCCCTGTTCTGCAGCTGGGACAGCTGGCTCTCCCACAGCCGTGGGGTGTCTGGGATGGTGGGAGACACAGATACCAACAGAGGAGTGGACACAGATGCTGCCTGTGTGCTGGGGTGAGGGACCAAATGTTTGGAACTACCCTCTCTGTAGAGGCAAACGTCAGCTGAAATCACCCTGGGTGATTTCTGGGTTCTCTCCTGCCTATGTGCCTCCAAAGATGTCTCCATCATTTTTGTTTCTCCCTGGTTTATGTGGCAACAGTCCGAAGCTAACGGGAAGGGCAGGATCAGACATTCTAGACCTTCACTCCTAATGTGGGAAATGCTTTAAAATATGTTTTGCTCACCAAGACTGCAGCATATTTTTCCCTGTAAAATAAGGTTTAATAGGATTTTTTAAAAGAAGAATTAAAATACCAACAGAAACAGGAGGGCATAAGGCAAACATTAAGAAAAAACCCTTGAGGATAAAATGAGTTTGTGAGCAATTTGGTCTTGAACTCTGTGGGAATTAAACCAGATCTGCGAAGTCTTCCCGGATATCCCTACATAATTTGGAGACCTAAAAATAACACAAAACTGGAATAGCTCAGATGACCTCGAAGCTGCTTTGCGAGAGCCTTGCAGTGTAGCCAGAGTAGGTGAACACCCTGCAGCACATCCAGGTTTCGGAACCCCCGATGAGGCAGATGGGGGATTGCTAATTGGATGCTGGTCTTTGTTAGCATCAGGCTTTGATGGATCGGGCTCCAGAGTGTGTCCCTGCAGTGAGCAAATAGCGACGGTGGCCTCTTGGAACTGTGAAGCGAGTCTAAAGGCTCCAATTAAGTCGGTCCCAGGGAGGGCTGTTTCACGGAAGCCCACAGGCTGTGC
>NW_010404607.1:3990-4279 GCF_000710305.1 Buceros rhinoceros silvestris | reverse complement strand
AGGTTGTGTGGGGGGGGACCCTCCTGCCGTGATTTATTCTTGGGCTCTGCTCTTGCCAGGGCTCCAGTGCTGATGTCAGGGGCGAGTGGCTCGGTGGAGGAGATGCGGGCGAATGCAGAAAGGTGCTTACAGCAGGGGTCTGGCTTGAAACAAAGCAGCCCGTTTCCTTTCGCCACAGACAAGCCTTATCTTGGGAGATTACGTTTGTCTCGAATGGAGCCTCTTGTGTCATAACCACGCTATTCCTGGGCAGATAGAGGCTTTAGCAGAAATTACATAACAACAGATG
>NW_010404607.1:0-3924 GCF_000710305.1 Buceros rhinoceros silvestris | reverse complement strand
GCTCTTCCTGGGCAGATAGAGGCTTGAGCAGAAATTCCATAGCAACGGGCTGGGTTCTGCTTGTGGCTGTGACTCATGAGCCCTGGCCCATGTGGGAGGTGCTGGGACCAGGGAGTTTGGGGCTGTGGGGTGTCAGAGAAGAGCTGCAGGGCTCACTGTCCTGCATGTTGCTGAGTGGGGCAGCTCGGGTGCCTTTTGAGGAATTTCATCGGTGCCTGAACTGCTGCTGTGGGTCTGTGTCCCTGCAGATGTGTGCGTCCTGCTGTGCTGTCAAGGGAGAGGGCTGCCTGGGATCCGTCTTCCCGGTGTGACAGGCGTGGAGGTTTCTCCCAGCAGTCAGGAATGCGCGTTGTCCATAGTAAAGGTTTTCTCTGGGAGATGGTCTCCTCAGCCAGGCAGAAGAGGTTGTTGTCTCCAGCTCCTTGGAACCGCTTTCAGTGCACTCTCACAAACACCAAGTGCAGGAACCAACTGCTGCGTGGTGGTTGTCCCGGAAGGATCGTGCCATGGGTTGCAGACAGGCTGCTCAATTCGTCCGGCATACCCAAGAGCAGACCGCTTTAGCTGAGATGCGTTTGCCTTTTCTCTTTCTCCCATGAACCCAGTGGATGCTGCCCAGCTTGAGCCTGGTGATGGGCTGCAGATAGGTCCGCCTGGTTTGACCAGTGCTTCACCAAGCTGCACTCAAGGTGTTGGGGGAGTTTTGTAGTTACCCTGTCCTCATCGCTGCACGCAAAACCCCATCCTGCCTCTGCCGGTGTGCTGGATAGCCAGGTCGCTGAAGAGGTTAGATTGTCATATATATATATATATACACACCATATATAATCTTCTTCTCTCAATCATATTGTTCTGTGACATTAAATGGTCTTTTAGAAGCTGTGTCAGGAAGAGGCTGGAGATCAGATGACAATAAAGGCTGCATTAAACCCTGCAAGCAGAGAGAATGCACTTCAGAGAATGTGGGTGAACTGGCAGACTGGAAAGTTCAAGAAAACTGAAACTTGTTGCTAGTCAGGTGCTTGCTTCTCTTGTGAACTGCTCTGCACAGCCAGCTTGGCTTGCGATGTGCCTGAAACAGCTTCTCGTTTAACTTGGGCTACCTGTTAGACACCAGCTCATTACGCTCAGAGCTGTATGTTACTTCAATGAATTTTTATTTTTTTAATCTTCATCCGTTTAAAGGGTTTTGCTCTCATGCCTAGCTTAAATCACAAGGTCTCTCGTGTACCCTTCTCCACTTTTCCTCCCTTGCTTTCTTGTTCCATGAATCCACCTTGTGGTCTCTGACACCTCTACAAAGAGGAGAAATTAATTGCTGTGCATTTCGTCTTGATTTTCCACCCTCCCACCCCAGCTTGTTGGGGAGTTGGTGTTACATTGGTAGGGATGTGTTAGCTCGATGGAGAGCGGTCTCCTGCCTGCCTGCCTTGTGGGTTTCCTTCTCTAACTGCCTGAGTTCTGGAGGTGTTGAAGGCAAGAGTGGCCATGGGGAGATAAAATGAGCTACAGGAGCTGGTTGCAGGGTCGTGCTGGCTCTAGGGGGTTTAAGACACTTTCCAACCAAAATCCTTTCTTGAAGGAGGGTTTTGAAAATTGCCGAGCATTATATCTTGAGAGATATTATAGCTTGAGAGCGAGCTTGGGCTGCCTACCTCCCTGCTCGGTTTGGACCCAAACTGGGAACCAGGCGGACTCTCCCTTCTGAGCGTGCTGGTTTCTTTGCAGGGGTCCCGTGTTGGTAGACACCACCTCTTTCCTGGGGTAATTTAACCGCAGACAGCATTCACTGAGCTCAGACGTGAGCAGTACGGTGTCGGTGCCACGTACTGTGCCACACAGCGATTTGCTTCAGCACACTCCCGAGCTGATCATCAGTGGCCCACGCTGTTTCCATACAGAAATTGTGCAAAAGTGGATGGTCGTGCTGTGCTGCTGCTGCTCTTTAATTGTGGCGCAGAAGAAATGAAGCCGTCTGAAAGGTCAGACCAGATTTCTTAGCAAGGAGCTGTTTGCTGTTTGGAGGAAGTTGAGGAATTTTGGCCCAGTGCATGGTGAAATTCCTGCCTGGTTGTGTGGGAGCCCTCGGCTCGGGGGAGGCAGCTCCGCTCCCAAATCCATTAAGGCTTCTCCTTCACTGTTATTTATAAGGACACAAACGCTTTGCATCTCGCAGACTGTCTTGTGCCTGCTCCAAACTCGCGGTGGTTTGCAAGAGCGGGAAGCAGGGGATTCCTGTGCAGAAGAGCCTCTGAGCTCATGAAGGACGGGATGCAGCGTGGGCAGAGCCTGCAGGACCTGCGTACACCAAAGGTTTTGAGCTGTGCTGTGCCACCGCGGACCTGCGCTGTGTCACAGCTGTGCCCGTACAGCTGCGTCTGGAACGTGCCCTGTTTTAATGACTTGCTTTCGTCGTGATTGCTGCCAAAGTCACGGATTCCTTCTATATGTTTTAAAAGCAAACAATCCGTGACTGTGGGCGCTTTATTCTCTACATCTCGGCACGCCTGTGGCTGGGTGAACAGTTAACCAAATTAACTGAGAGCTGTTAAATTATACTCGGAGGAAATGACAAATACCGGGAGCAATGCTGACCTCTGCCCGGTAAACTCTTGGTGAAATCCTCTTCTGGTGATGCTGGCCTTGGCTGCTAGAGGGATGAACGTGATCTTTTAATGCAATTCCTTCTTTTCCCTGGGCTCAGGGTTGTAGTTTCTACCCTGTTAGACTGCATGTTGGTAAACAAGAGGTTCCAGGTGGGGCTGTTGTTACTAAAAGTCTTACAGCTCTTGACCTCAAGCCCGTTGTCTCTCTGTCTCAGGAGAGGATGCCCAGGGAGGCCTTACAGACTGTATCTACAGCTGCTGGGACAGTCTGGCAGTACTGGGGTTGGGCTGGGCTCTCCTCCCAGCCGTGCTAGTGCTTGCTCTGCGGGGATGGTTGGTCACTGGGGAAGGAGAGGGACGGGTTTTTCTCTGAAGCTGGACCTTCTCCCCTCTGCACAACAAGAAGTGATGGGTGGGGTTTTTTAGCCATATGGGGAGAGGTTGAGGCAACACACTGTGCCATCCTCTCCTTCACACAAGGCATTGTCTGTTGTTCGAGTCTTTCTTCTCAAAGCAGCTAGTTGGTGTTCTTGAAATACTGGAGCAAGACTGTTCCCTGAGCAGAGGCAGTGTTGGGATGAGCTGCTCTAGAGGGAGGTTGTCCATGTGAACAGGAGCATTGCAGGATGACCCAGACGGGTGCGAGGCACTGAGCCCTTTATCCTGGGCATGAGGACCGACCACGTCCTCCCAGGCCAGAGATGTGCTCGTTGTCTAAATTTGCCATGGGAGGGTGGGGCATTCCACGGAGGGTTTTTTCTCATTAGCCTCTTGAGGTCTAGCTGGCGTTAAAAACTGAGTTAGCTACCAAAAAAAATACTCTCTCTGCGTGTGAACTGACAGCTCTCTGAAGAGCCTGCTGCTTCTTGCTGTCTCAAGTATCTGCTGTCAGATTAGATCCCTCATGTCATGCTTTCTCGTAGCAGTTTCAGATTTAGGATGCAAACGCAGCAGTTAGTATTAGCAGGGAGGAACTCCCTGCTTTTTCTATTTATAGAAAAGCACATTTTTTCTGTATGTTCTGGGATTACTAGAGGTTTTGCTGGTATAGTTTTCATTTTGCTAAAATTAGTTACGAACTAATAGTTTAAGGGAGGAGAATGAAGACAAGGGAACGAGGGCCTTTGAAAATCAGCCCCAAGAACGATGCGCTGTGATTTTTTTCTGTTCAAAGGCATCACGTAGACAGCTGGATTTATTTATCTGTCTGGATTTGAGTGACTTCCAGTCAAACTCCTCTATAATGCCAAGTCTTTCTGGAGCATTGCTCACCTGCCTCCACGCAGCTGCTTGCGGTCAGTTTGTCCGCTTCTGCACA
>NW_010404606.1:0-809 GCF_000710305.1 Buceros rhinoceros silvestris | reverse complement strand
ATTTCGGGCCCCTCTTACCCATTTGGGGGCGTTTCACCCTTTTGGGGGCATTTTACTCGGTTCTGGGGCGTTTCACCTGGTTTGGGACGTTTCACCCATGTCAGGGGCGTTCTCCTGCGTTTCTCCCCGTTTCTCACTGGTTTTTCCCATTTCTGGCATTTTTCGCCCCGTTCCAGGCGCTGCCGCTGACGTGCTTTACCCATTTCTGGGCTGATTTACCCATTTTGGGGCCATTTTACCCATTCCTGGGGCGTTTCACCCATTTTGGGGGCGTTTTACCTGGTTTTGGGGTATTTCACTTGTGTTTGGGACATTTAACCCATTTCACAGCTGTTTTCCTCCGTTTCTCCCTGTTTCTCCCAGGTTTTTCCCATTTCTGGCATTTTTCGCCCCGTTCCAGGCGCTGTCGCTGACGTGCTTTACCCATTCCTGGGCCTTTTTACTTGGTTTTGGGGTGTTTTATCTGGTTTTGGGGCATTTTACCCATTTTTAGGATATTTAACCTATTCGGGGGGCTTTTTCCTGCGTCTCTCCCTGTTTCTCAGCGTTTTTCCCCATTTTTGGTGTTTTTTGCCCCATTCCGGGCGCTGTCGCTAACGTGCCTTACCCGCTTCTGGGCTGATTTACCCATTTTGGGGGCGTTTTTCCCATTTTGGGGCTGGTTTACCCATTTTTGACGTTTCTCGCCCGGTTCCAGGTGCTGTCGCTGACGTGTTTTACCCATTTCTGGGGCCGTTTCGCCCGTTTTGGGGCATTTTACTCATTTTTGGGGCATTTTTCCCGTTTTGGGGCGGGTTTACCCATTTTTG
>NW_010404605.1:0-1726 GCF_000710305.1 Buceros rhinoceros silvestris | reverse complement strand
GCCCGCGACTCCCACTCCAAGACTACCCCGTACCGAGCTGCTTTCTCCCCCCGCTGCCGCTGCCCTGAGACGTCCCCACGCAGGCGCCTGATGCTGGAAGTTGCCCCTAGGGAGGGACACGCATCCTCCACTCCTTGTGGGCAGGTTCTCTGTGACTCTCCCTCGGGGGAGTGCCCCAGCCTGGCCTCCCCCGCCCCTGGGGCAGCTCTCCGGAGCCACTGGTGGATCCTTCTTTGTCTCTCACCAGACTCTCAACCCTCCTCTACCCCCCTGACCACCCCTCAGACCACCTTGACACCTTTGTCTTCTCTTGGTCCTCCCAGTCCCTCGGTGTCCATCTCTGCCATGACCCTCCCTCTGTCTCCCCGGCCTCGGTGCCCTGCCCAACGCCCCTCTCTCCTCAGCACATCAACAACGAGCACATCCACGGGGAGAAGAAGGAGTTCGTGTGCCACTGGGCGGCGTGTTCCCGCGAGCAGCGGCCCTTCAAGGCTCAGTACATGCTGGTGGTGCACATGCGACGGCACACGGGCGAGAAGCCTCACAAATGCACGGTGAGCCGGCACCGCCTCCGCCGAGCTGAGCTCAGGCGGGTTGCGAGCCGTGTGGCATCGAGGGGGACACGTGGTGAGACAGATGGGGTATTGTGTGGGCAGGCCAGAGCCCCTGCCACCAGTGGCGTGGCATGAGGTGACGAGGTGCAGCACCAGCACGTGGCCAGTGCGCGGTGGGATGTGGTGACGGAGCCCGGCACGGTGTGGGACGTGCCCCTGGAGCAGGGCAGGTCCGGTGCGTCTCGGCTGGGAGGTGTGATATGTCTCCATGGGTACGTGGTGGGGGGTGGTGCGGTGCCGGGTCTGTCCTGTCACGTTTACCCCTGTTGCCTGCACAGTTCGAGGGCTGTAACAAAGCCTATTCCCGCCTGGAGAACCTCAAGACGCATCTGCGCTCGCACACGGGTGAGAAACCCTATGTGTGTGAGCACGAGGGCTGCAACAAGGCCTTCTCCAACGCTTCTGACCGCGCCAAGCACCAGAACCGCACTCACTCCAACGAGGTACGGACCCAGCTGGGGCTCTTTGCACCCCTCTGGGCTCCCCATTTGCCTCCCCATCGGTCCCGGGGCTTTTTTCTGCATGCCCCCACTCTCTCCTTGCCCGCTCTGATGATGGGTGACCCCTTGCTCCCTTCCTTGGTCACCTGGAGTCCCGCCAGGGTCTCTTTACCCGCTGCCCTGCTCCCGTGGGCACCATCCGTGCGTTCTTCTGCCTTCCCGTGACCTCCGAGACCCCTACGAGGGGACTCACCGTCTTTGATCTCCTCCCAGCTCAGTCCCCGCGGTTCTCCAGCCTGCTCGAGAGGGAGGGGAGGGGATTGATCTCCTGCCCAGGGGGTACCTTGTTGGCAGGACTCTCACCATCCCCGTTTTCCATGACAGAAGCCCTACGTGTGCAAGATCCCGGGCTGCACCAAGCGCTACACAGACCCCAGTTCTCTACGCAAACACGTGAAGACAGTGCATGGTCCTGACGCCCATGTCACCAAAAAGCATCGAGGGGACACGGCGCCGGGCCGGGCGCTGCCCACCCCCAGCGCTGCCCCGGACATGAAGCAGGAGAGTGACACAAATGCCCCCCCCGAGGCGCGGAAGAACGACGGCAGGCTCCTGGTGCCCGACTTGGCCTTGGTGAGGAGCTGGGGGGGGTGTTGGCAGGGGGAGGCTCGG
>NW_010404604.1:23920-25698 GCF_000710305.1 Buceros rhinoceros silvestris | reverse complement strand
TCACCCCACTGCCCCCCAACCCAGCCCAGGGCCACTGGTGGTCCCCACTGGGGCTCTCCAGCTCTAGCCAGAGGCGTGTCCATCCTCCCCTGGATGCCAGCAGCTTTCCACACATACACCCACCACACACCCGCCCCTCACAAAGCCATGTAACACCCTCCCTCACAGCACAAAGGTGTGCCCAGCGCCTCTGTGGACACCCTCCTCCTCTCACACAATGTGCATCATCCTCTCCTTCTCCACCGCGGTCCCAGGACCCCGCGCCCTTACCCACTCCTCATGCATCCGCTTCTCCACACGCACATAAGCCTCCCCCTCAGTCACCCACGGTACTTGGCCCCTTTGCTCACCCACAGCGGTGGCACCGACCTTCCTCCCCCTCTACCCAGGCACCGTCACCTGCCCCGTAACCCTCTGATCTCCCACACATGAACCCAGCTCAAAGGCACTGCAGGTAACTTTTCCCCCTTGCAATGTGGTTTGGAGCCAAAAGGAAAGTCAATGCTGACCAGTCAGCACCGAATGCTTAAACAAAGTCTTTATCCCCTTCTCCCCCGCTTGCCTCAGTGCTGGGACCAGCTTACTGCACACCAGCTCTTCCCACCCCAGAGCCAAGCTACCTGGGCTGTAAGATGGGGAGGGAAGGGCCCTGAGGAGGAAGGAGGGTGCTTTGTGCTCACCCAGAACTCTCGGGTTAGCCAAAGACTGTCCCCAGCCCATGCTGTGCGAAAAGAAATGTGATCCTATTCCAGAAAAGCACAAAGTAGCTGCATCTCCAGTGACGTTCCTCACTCCCCCTCCCAGCCCCCTGCTGCCTCCCACCCTTCCACTTTGGACTTCTCTTGCACAATTCGAAGGTGCAGTTCCCTGAGGATTGGCTGTGTGTTAGTCTTGGCTAGGACTCACCATCAAGCTGAATGAGAGGAGGTTTTGCTTTAAATGACTTGGATGAATTCTTCAATGTTCAAACAATCTTTTGCTCTTTGGCATATGTAGGAAAAAAAATGTTTTCCCTGCAGGAGTTTCAGTCTTGGCAGATTTTAGATCCAAGAGGAAAGCTGCAAAGCATCCCATCCGTAATTACCTTCCTTGCTAGCAGGAGGAAAAAGGAGGGGGGAGATGGAAAAAGGGAGGGGGATACAAAAGCAGACCTCATTTGTTCATCTCCCTTTCACAACCACCTAGTTCAGAGTCAGAGCCTCCTTCACCTGCAAAGAACACCAGAATGGAATTGAAACGCCACTGATTTGGAGAAGGTTCTTAGGTTTGGGGGTTGTTCAGCTGAATTCGGCTCTAACCAGCTTTCGGTTTGCACTGATCCTTTAGCTCACAATTGCACACCCACTCGTACCTGCGCTGGTAAGTACCTGTCCTGACTCCCAAAGCCCCCTAACACGGAGCGGGACAACAAACCCATCCTAGACACGGGCAAACGGAAAAAATCCCTGAGCAAGCGTCGGCGTCAGCGTAGGTCAGGGGAGTGTTTGCACTCCAGGATTTGTGTTTCCACAGGGGAACAGTTAAAATACAGGCTGTGTTTTACAGACTCGGTAGTTCTACAGACTACAGGAAAATTTGCGGGCTGCCTCAGTAACGGCAGGATGTAACCTCCCCTGATTTGGAAAGGTGTGTGGGAAGAGCAGCACAAAACGTTGGGCGAAAGGAATGAGCATGAACTACATCAGCAAAAAGTGAACCGTGAAAGGTGATTTCAAAGGGAAAAAGATTCTGCCTTTCACCGGTATGTATTTCAGCGGATGATTTAAGGCTGTTCCTTC
>NW_010404604.1:17109-23806 GCF_000710305.1 Buceros rhinoceros silvestris | reverse complement strand
GAAAAACAAAGGATGGCTCTATCAGGGAGATGCACTCTCTGAGAGGAGGAATGGTGTGGGCTGTCGGGAGAAAAACAATCTCAGCATCGCCTGTAAACTTCCCTCACGCTACTGCCCAACCGAGAAGGCTGAAATAGGTATCACAGGTACCTCCGAGTAACACTGGTGGGAGGAGGGAACTCATGGAGCGTTCAGTCTGTAACCTGACTTAGGAGCAGCCTGGTCCTGCTCACAGGCACCAGCAGTTTCCCTACGGCTCTGGACGCTGTACAGCTCAAAGGGAGTATTTGCCCATACCAGCAGCTCCAGGGTGGCTGAACGCACACCCAAAAAGCTGCTGGTGCTTATCAAATCACAGGTACACTAAACCACCGTGCTCTGCTACCGTGAGAGGTCACCAGGAACATCAGGGGGATAAATATCACAGTTCGTATCTACGACACAACAGGTCGGTTGCTTTGATCTCTTCAGGGATTACTTAATCAGAATTAAACCCTTCAAGACCAGAATTAGCTCCGTGTGGGTTCGCTACACACCAAACGCCCAGGAAATCAGTGTGTCACATCTGTGGGCCACCTGCCCACACGAGCTCTTCTGGGACATAAAAGCAGATGTCCTGAGCAGCCGCATGGTCCTCACTTCCCACCCTGTTCTGCTCAGCACCTCTCAGGGCAGAGCTAAGTCAGCATCAGGTTCTGCTCTACGAGGACTCGCTTTTGCCCCTCAGTGACTGTCCCTCAGCATTAGCTGAGCCCACTAGCTTTAAGGAAACCCAGGAGCCCACTAGACATTGTTCCTTTTACAGGAACAAGACTGAACTTTCTGTTGGCTTACGGATCTGCCCAGAGCTGGGGTGAGTTGTTCCAACAGCTCCCCAAACCTGTGTCTTTTCCTACTCTGGCATAAATCAGGAGAGAACCCCAGGTATAACGAAGACAGAACAGGCTGAACAACGGCTGGAAGCGAAGGATAAAAACGTGTAAAGCCTTCTGAGAGACGAGGGCTAGAATTTTATACACTTAATTAAAGGATTAATTGACTTGCTTAAATCTTTATCTAAATTGCCAGTTACACCACTGGACGGAACCACAAGGGGTTTATGCAAATTAAGTTTCTAAGCATAAAAATCTAACATAGATGGTATTTTCTATTTTGTTTTGAGATGAACAATACAGGAGACGAGGCACAAAGAGTTTGTTTGATGTGAGGACTTGTCAGACAGATCTACGGTGTTTAGCACCTACAAACCCGTGACACTACAATCACACCCGAAGTGGTGTTCCCGAGCACCCCGATGAGTGTTAGTTAAGCCCGTACCCCCAAAGTGCCCAGAACGCGCTGGAAGGAGGAAGCCCAGCCAGCGCTCGGCACTTTGGAGACATGAAACCTTCAGATTTCCAAAAGTCTTTTAACGTCACCCAAAGATAAAGGCAGATGAGCACCAGCACGTACCTGGGTTTCAAAAGGCCCCTGGCACTCTTGTGTCCGTATCGAACATACTCCTCAAACCCAGCCCTCTGTTCTCACACGTGAGTTTATAAGGGACACAGTGACAAACAAGCAGCAAGGCCAAACCATCTCTCTACAGGCTTTCTGCAGCCCCTTCTGCCTCCTCCGATTCCTTCCTCCCTCCCCTCCCTCCTCCTCGTCCCCGCTTTCATTTGCTCTGCCTCCCACTCCGGCTTTCATCTGCAGTTTGGTGCACAAGGGTATCAGTAGGTGTCTTGCTACACCGGCTCTGGAGGAGGAGAAAAGATCAGTTCCCTATTAGGTTTACAAGGTGATGGATATGTTTCATACAAATGGTTTTACATCAGAAAGATGCAAATGGAGGGAAAGGAGGCACATTCTTTCTTAATGCAATAAAAATGGAAGAGACAATTTGAGAGGCAGCGGGGAGCTGACAAGCAAGCTGAAGGCAGAGAGCAAGCAAGCCTGATATTAAAAACCCAATATATATTTAAGATGATATAAACGCTGGAAGTAATTCACCATCTGCAAACGCACAGCGCGTGGATGGATGAGACCGTGACGGACACGCACAAAGGCAGAGCCCACAGGTTCCCCTACTAGGGAAATCACAGAGATTTTGCCTATCAGCTCCCAAGGAGCAGGTTTATGGTTTCAGGTCAGTCGTCCTCACTTTGGAAAGACAGTTTGTGTTCATCTGAGAACACTATGGTACATCTTTCTCACTTGCTGCTGGTTTACTCAACCATTCTGAGTCAATCGATACCCCGCAGAAGGCAAAGGCGGCTGGAGTCAGCCTAAGGGTCAGGTATGTACAACCAGCTTCCCACTAACCAGCCAGACTGTGGCGGCTCACCCAGCAGCTCCGGCCTGCCGCCCTCCCGCGACGCTGAGGACTTCAGACCTTCAGTCCTTCCTTTAACTGATACACAGAACCAGGAGAAAAGAGTCAACCTCACCACACAAACCCCGAAGCACAGCCAATTAACCCTTCGGGCAGCCTGCTCTCCCAGCCGGCATTTTGACAGGCCCATTTCTTTGCGTTTAAGGATTCCCCGGGAATCATCGTTCGCACAATACCGCTAATGCCATCGTCACCCAGTCACTAGCATCTAGAGGCATGTTTTGCCCTTAGACAAAGGGAGGAGTCTCAGTGAAACGAAAAAGCTGTCGATCAACTTGCTTCTCTCTTGTAATTAATCAGCATTTGACAGATGTCACTAACCTGAATTAGTATTTCAGACATTGATTTTTGTTACTGTAATTTCTTTTGTTCCTCTCATATAAACCGCATCCAGCCTGCTTATTTTCCACCCTCAAAAACTACACAAAGGCTCAGAAACACATTTGCCTCTACTTTGTCAGAGTGCTGAGAGCACAGAGGTCAAGCCTGGAGAACAAAGGGACAGACAAAGCCTGTCCTGAGGATATTCCAAAACAAGAAGCGGGTTTTGCCCTCCCCATCCTCCCCTGCGTTGTGCTTCACTTTAAACATGAGCTTGCTGAAACAGAAAGGGACGGAAACCCGGGAGCAAAGCCCATCCCTAGGCAAGGACACTGCATCCGCAGCCTGTGATTAGGGACATATCGAAGTAACATTCTATCGTTTCATTAAAAGGTTTAGAAATGCATCCAGCTCACAGATAGCCTAATGTCTTCTCATTAAATTTCTTCCAACAAATCAGTATTTTCAGACCAAAAACTCCACTCAAATTCTTTTTGTAAACACCTGAATCTTTCCAGTATATTTTATTAAACATTAATGGGAATTAAATGTGCACAGTCCTGAGATACTGGTTCGCATGTCCACGATCCTCAGGCAAAACACACCGCAGCCTCACACAGAAACAACTCCACAGCGTAACGACCATTCAGTTCCTCTGTTTGGATTAAACCAGAGCATGGTCAATGAAGAATGGTTGGGGGGTTTTAATCCACAGCTTTGGCTTTCCTACCCCCACCCCTGCATGCTCAGACAATCGCTCTGCGTCTCCTGGCTCCTGCATGCTTCTGTCTGCATCGTAGCAGGAGCTCCCTGCTCATCCCCGCAGACCTCCTGCCCACGGGGATGGGCCATTGCTGAGTCTGCAGGAGGTGATCCTAGGAAAGCAACCAGGACTTGGACCCCTTTTCTCTTCAAGAGTGTCCAACACATGGATCTTCCAAGCAGGTCCCTGAAAAGGCCAAGGTCTGTGCTCCTGCGCTTCCGTGGCATCATGCTGGTTGTGTGAGCCGTGTCTGTGACCCCAGTGAGATCATCACCCTGCAGCTTCACCGAGACCTCTAACTGCTCCTCGTTTCTTCTCCACACTCCACGCATTAGTGTCCAGCCACTTCAGATCGACACAGTCATGTTGATTCCCAGGAGAAAAGCAAGAGCCTCTCCCAGAAAGCCTCATTCTTGGCACTTGCTTATTTCTATGCAGACACTCGAGGTGGGCCCCTTCAGCCATGTTTACAGTTGTTGTTGAGGTTTCTCTCATCCACAACACCCTGCACCCTTTGCTCACCAACCTGGTTCACCGATCCACCCACAAGCAACAGGAGGCAGTGTTCTTTACCCTCAAGAAGCTTATCACAAGGCAGGCTGGAAGGTGGCGGCAGCATTGCCGTACTACCACAGACACCGCGTGCTTTGGTCACAGTCACTCACGAGTCTGCAGCAGAGGCACAACAGAACCCTCAGACATCGAGGGGCAGGGATGGGTCCATAAAAGCAGCCTCCTTCTCCCAAAATGCAGCTGAAGCACTTTGCAGACTCAGGATATTCCAAGCATTCCTGGTTTGTTTTGAAACCACACCTACGGGGACCAGTACCGATGTCTAACGACCTTCTACCTTCTCTATTTTATATTCCCCCCAGGAGTCTGAAAGCTGTGGATACAGATGAGAGGAGCTACAGGTTCAGGCAAGTATGACAAGTTCTGATTTTCATTAGGGCAGGGACATGCCACCCTCCTGGACCTGCACGGGGGTGGTGGATGCTCCAGAAGCCTCAAATTTTTTAAGTTCTCTCACTGCAGTTTTTTTCCTTAGGCTACCATGAGCGCAGCGCCAAGTAGCACTAAACCATCCCCTTGTCATAACCTCCTGATATATGAGTTGCCAGGAGCGCAACACGTAGACATTCATCAAAGCTGTGGCATGTTGCACTTGTTCCCTCGCGTGGAATGAACTTTCAATCAGCTTTACAAACACGGATCGTTTGGTTCTAAACCACAGTAAAATCTGGCTTACCAACTTTCTTCAAAAACCACATTTATTTTTGACTCTGTGAACATATTGTTCCACACTGGCAAGAGCTGCTCATTTACATCTTTTAACATCAACAGAACGCTAATCGCTAGTAAACAGCCTTTATGGCAACTCAGACCGTGCTGGTAATTAGGAAGAGTGACCCCCAGCTCCCGGCTAGCCTGAGTGGGAGGAAGCACAGATCTCTGCGAAAAGGATGACTTACAACTGCACCCCGTCCAGCAGAGCATCTCCCAACAAAACAGTCACACCGCAACACCTCTGAGACCTAAATCTGGCCTCCGAGCATTTGGGAGAGGGGTGGAGGGGGGTTAGAGTGATCTGGAGTTTGAAAGAACTAGCTCTGAGAGCACTTACAGCTCCTCAGAGTAAACCAGCCTGAGGCCAAACCCCGCAGTCCTGAGCCAAGCAGAGAGGGAGCACCGAGCAGCCCCGTGCTCCTCAGAATGTAACTGGAGGGGGAGATCTGGAACAGGGGAGGGAAGGGAAGCTCTTCACCTCCTCCAGAGCAGCTCTTACCTTCAGACCTGCCCAGAAGAGCCAGTTTTTTTGGTGTTGTCATGCACAGCATGTATCAAAGCCATCAGCTTAGAGGTATTTGAAGTTCTATCCAAATTCTGGAAGAGGAAGGTTTTAAAGTCTAGGTTACTGCCCTTAGGGGAGTTCACCTCCTGAGTAATCCCGTGTCATTTTTCACCCAGGTCATTCTTCCAGCTTCCAGCCTTGCAGTCAGTGAGGACATCTCCTCAACTCCAGTGTAACGAGGACGAACCCTCCAAACCAAGATCCTCTCCAGACAAGGCGAGTCTGAGAGCAAATATCAAAGAAGAGGGGAAAATACAAATCCTTCACTGACCTGCGTGCCCCTGGTTTGTAGCGGACCCTGCTGACGCCGACGATGTTAGCAGAACCACGCCTGCCCCTCGGTAAAATAATATGCCTTTGATTTCACTCTCCTTTGGGAATATTTGGGGGAAGAAAAAGCAACCCTCTCACTGACCAAGTTCCTGAGATAGAAACCACACTTGCTGTGGTGCTTGTTTTGCTTTTAAGCCTGAGGATAAGCCCTGCCACCACGATGTTCCTGGAAAATTGATTCGATTTTCTTCCATTATCTCCTCAAGAAAACAAAGACTCACAAAGGGGCGGTGGGTTGAGCCTGCCCCCTGCTAAAGGCGGCAACAGCTCAGGCACGTGTCTGGCTCACAGACCTGCAGGTATTGATGAGCTGTGCTGTAAACTTGGTGACACACCCCGCTGCTCCGCTGCTCCCCGGCTTCAAACGTGGACAAAGCTTCTGAGCCTCACCTATGCCTGGAGAACCCCTGGGGAGAACGCTCTGGGGAACGAGACAGGAGACAAGGGAATCATAGTTCTCGCTGCTTCCGAAACCGTGACCAAGAGAGGACGACTGCTGAATCCCAATGAGGCCCAAGTTCAAAGAGGTGCCTGTACCCGCACTCCTGGCCTCGACGGACTACGAAAACTTTGCTAAACTCAACACAACGAGAGAGACTGAAACGAAGCAGCTGGAGGGGTCCCTCTCATCCACCATCGCACTGATCGTGGTGCTGGTTATTATTTTCTCGTTGGTAACAACGTCCCTAGTGACCTACTGTTTTCACAAGTGGAAACTGAGAGGTAAAAAACTGCAGCGAGCACAAGAGGAGTATCAGAAAGACCATGAAAAGAGAATTTTCCAAAGCTCGCCTGGACTCGTTTCATAAAAGACGGGATCCACCATGAAACACTCTTGCGTTACCTGAAAATGCAACTAACAAAAGAACGGCAACTACGAAATTTCCAAGCAACTAGACCCTTGTTTTATCTCATTTATAAGAGTTGTTAGCAGTTTGGAGATTTCCTACAGCTTTATTATACGTATATATATATTTATATATTTAGTCTCATTTGTGCGAAGTAAAACCAACACAACCCTGTATTTTTAATCTCTACTGTGTTACTAAACCTA
>NW_010404604.1:11464-17023 GCF_000710305.1 Buceros rhinoceros silvestris | reverse complement strand
TCTTTCAAAAATCCACCGGCCCGTGGAAGGCAAAAGGTCAGATTTTTGTTCACACAAACCAATGCAGCTGATAAAAAACAGTAGAGTTGTGCTGTCTGCCCCTGATCTCAAGGTCTGGAAATCCAGCTGGAGTCTTCAGTAAATCAGGCAGACAGACGCTCAGCAGTAGCAGCCTGGTCCTGAAAGCCTGGAGCTGAAGGTCTTCACATCTTCAGCAGCAGTTCCCCGTGGAAGGGCACCGAGCCCTGAACGCGTCGGCAGGTGCTAAGTCAGCATTTCCTTCAGCCGAGGGGCCAGTGCTAGTGGCATCCGCCACAAGTGGATTAAGGACACCCGACTTCCCAAGGGAAGAACAAGCCTAACGCACTTTTTTAACGAGGCTTGTGATTATTTTTAGGCCAAGCATACGATGGTGGGTTTCTATTTTCCTAGCCTGTAATACAACGTCACAGAACGACGACAGATCTCTTGTGAGTAGCGTATCCAAGTAACATTTTCTAACACAGTGCTGGATGTAACGTCAACACTTGTCGCTGTTTTAAAACCTAGAAAACGTGTGAAAGGACAAACCGAGCCCCTGCTCAAGCACAGAGCTTGCTTGCAATTACCAGTCATGCCATATGTATTTTTAAACAAGCTATAATACCATGATGATGCTGTAAACTTACTTCTGTAGGCAAAACATGTTCTGTTTCAAAGTGTCAGGATGAAGGATGTAAATGTTCTGGAAGTGCTATCAACCACAAATAGGAGCTTGCACCGGATAGTCTGAAGGATTTTGGTACATGCTACAGGTCTATTTTACAAAGGTATTTATGGACCACACACACTGGTCTATGTGAGAACAGACAGTACTATTTTGTTACCAAATGAATAAAGGAATAAATGAGCAGTGAATATCCATGCCCAGAAGCTGGAAAACGTTTTTTTAAGGCACCCTGACCAATTACACAGGTAATTTGAAAGACAGGAGCTCAAACCTCACTGACAGAAGGTAAACGCTCCCCCTCCTTCACCAGCTTCCCCTCCCACAGCTCACTGCTCCCAGTACAGGCAGCGATCTTCAGAATCGGGTGTGGAGGAGAGAGGAGCGGTTTCCTCCTTGCAGGAACACCATGCAAATGTGGCATTCATAAGATTAATACATGTCTTCACAAAATCAGAAAGCATTTTTTAAACACAGTGGCATTTAGAACACAGCCGCCATGGCGGGCAGGCAGGATGGAGCGTGGTGTCTAGGTTAGCTCTGACTGTGTGGAGACAATAAAAAGTCATTCTCTGGAAATCAGGCTGAAGGGTAATAAAATTACAACACAAAGAACGCGAGTACATTTCGGAACGCTTTAGAAGCACGTGGCTGGAAGCCCTCCAGCTCTTGCCGGAGGATGTGTGTGTGATCTGGAGTCACTGTGCTGAAAGCTACAACTCAGGTTTTGACCAAGGAGGGATCCAGGCATTGTGTCAGCTGACGATTTTGCAGCGAACACAATCCCTCCCGGCAGCAAAACCCTGTCCTCAGTGCCACCAGTTTAAGATTTTTGTCAAGCTCCCAACATGGGTTCAGCTTCTCTCCTTGGAAGCTGATCAAAGTGGTATGGTAAAACAGAACAGTGAAAAACCAGCCCACTCTTGGCACGCACCAACCCCTGACTGGGAGATGGCTTCAGAGAAGGCAGTGGCACCCCCAGGAGGGGGCCTGAAGCATTTCAGGTCCCACCTGGCTCTAGGTGACTGTGCTGCAGCAGGGGGTTAGACATGATGACCTCCCAAGGTCCCTCCCAACTCCCCCCATTCAGTGATCACAGACCTCCCAGTAGCTGGTAACCAGTATTGACACGTTTGTCTTTGTTCCCAGTTCACATACGGGAAAGCTGATGGCACTGAAGGTTCTTGCCCATTCCAACACGTGCTAGTAGCCTACTGGGAACGAGACGGAAGTTTATGCGAGAGTAGAAAAGCACAGGGAGTCCCATGGCCCAAAAGAGGGTTAGAAACAAGAGTAAGGAATGACTGAGCCTGGAACCTGGTTACTTTTTCTTACAGAGAAAGCTAATGGAAGTGGAAATGACATTGCTGCAGTCCACAGGCACCTGATTTGAACGGTAACTTGAGGAATATCATTTCATCCAAAGGCTCGGTATAAAGTGTAACATCACAAAACGGTTATCAGCACTCAGGGGACATAAAGCAATGCACACACAATCCCCTTCTGTAGCCGTACGAAGTTCAGAGCACTAAATTCAACCACATCACGAATCATTCGCAAGATTGAGTAATGCCAGCGTGTGTAGCATGAGAGCTCGAAAGCGAAAGCTCCAAAGCACTTTTAATAGGCAGATTGATTTGTTTTGGTCCTGCAGCTCCTTGCCATATGAATCACCCTTGATCCACCTCGCTCCCTTCACGCCCCAGCAAGCACAAACAAGGGAGCAGATAAATAAATGTTTCTTGATCACAGTTTTAGAGTGTTTCTTTGGATCAAAAGAAAATTCTGCTGCTGAGGAAGGGGAGGTGGCGGGAAGCTCCTGTGAGATGGAAAAGCGAGATATATGATCTGCTGGTTTTTTTGTCCTACATCCTCCCTGCCAGAATGTTTGGAGCTCTAGTCTCAAACACTGCAGGATTATAAAATAAATTATTTAGAGACTGAAATCCGTCACACGTCCCTAGTAGCGGCTACAAGAAAGCAGAAGACAAACACTCAGACCTGAGAGTCATCCTTGATAAAAACAGAACAAACTATTGCGAGCAGTAGGAAAACACCAGCAACAGACCTGAGCAACACACGCTTTGATTTTTCTCCCTGAATTGTCTCTGTAACATTTATGCAAACAAACCAGAGCCATGTGGCACCGTGCTGTGCGAGCACACACACTACTGGACAGACTAATAGTGCCTGAAGCCTCCCCCAAACAGCTTGTAGTTCAGAAGGTTTACAGAAAGGCTTGACAGGAGTCGGAAAGAACTCTCTCAGCATTTCTGAAAGCACCTGTGTACTGAAAGCAAAAATATCAGATGCCATCTTCTACCTACAAATAGATTCGATCTGTATTTAGAGCCCCGGAACTCACTGTTGGTGCTTTGTGCAAGGGCAGGTAGTTCTGCTCATTGGCAGCAGCAACAAACTGACATTTTCTGAGGAGTCCACTCCTGGTCAGCACTTGTGTGTTGGCCCTTACGAGACTGCACATGGAACAACGGGCGGCCTTTGTCCAGCGTCAGGCAGATCGTTAGAGACTGCAAAAGGCTCGAGGGAACCTGGGAGCGTGATCCGAAGGAAACAAGGAACAGAGATGGAGCATCTGAAAAGGTTGGTAAGACGGGAAGGTTGGAGATTTAAGGGATTTAAACATTTCTAAGGATTAGAGAGTAGTGGGAAGAAACAGGCAGCAGTTTATTCGTTACAGAGGCAGTGGTGATGTGCAGCGATGATGCAAAAGGTAACACCACCCTTAGGGGGATGTTACCGATGGACTATTAAACCTGCCGATGAAGCAGTGAGGTCGGCTGGCTTTGGACAACCCAGGGCTGCAGGATGTGTTTGTTCACTCGGAGCTTGACCTACCCAGCACCAGCTCCCAGTGAAATCTTTCAAGGCAGGTTTTTAAGCACCAAAAGGCAGATACTGGCTAAGGCAGGTGGGCCTGGCTGCCTCTGTATCCCAGCAGATCTTCTCAGCTTTTCTGCTGATGTGTGGGAAGTGAAAACCAGAGGCTGCGCAGCCCTCAAGCACCCTTCTGAACAATATACAGCATACAAAACGGAACAACTACACCAGTGTAAAACACAAACCAACTTCCACACCACATATCCTTGTGCCAAAAGAGGAAAATAAAAATGTGACAGGAAGATTTAACCCTATTTGCTCGGTAACAAAAGATCCTTCAGAGAGGAGGATAATCCCTGAAGGCTGCCACAGCATCGAGAGGTGCGGAGTCAGGAATTGAGAGGCTGATGCGAGTCAGTAATTCTGTGACTCACACAAGCACAATGGCCACGAGGTCCCTGCACTGAGCTCTTGCTGTCAGCGGTAACCAGAAAGGTGGCTGCGTTCGTGCCCCCCGATCAGCACATGGCTTTGGAGGCTACAGCGAAGATGATTTCATCAACTAACCCACTGAGGTCCCCAGCACAAAGCCACTTTATCTGGGTGTGTGCTGAACACCAACCTTTCACCCAGGTACGTCCTTCGATAGACAGTGACTTTGCCATCTTCGAAAAGCACAGGAAATTACAAACAGTTCCACGGTATAGTGAAAAAACAGTCAAAAATAGTATTTTGCATCTTGCTCCAATTTTAATCTATGCTGTTTTTTCTCCTGCTAGACACGTGTCCTGTAGAGGTTCTGTGATTCATTTATTATCATTTTGTGTCCTGTTGGCATCCTCAATCTTGCTGATTAATTTCTGTTAGTCTCATTATTTCAGTTCTATAAATAGCCCATTTAATTCTACTCCTTTCTACAGCTACTTTGCAACCTTCTTTTTCTGCTCCACCTGGGGCTCTCACTTTCAATTTAGCAAGAGGCAGCGGGCAGATTGAGCCGAAATCCAGTAATTGCTCCTCCCTGCCCTGGGGAACGGAGTCGTTTCTTTTTCTTAGGGATGGAAGCAGCTGCGAGCTGCTCTGAAACCCCACCAAAACCAGCACTTACTCCTCGTCAGGTTAATAACAGTAAGTGTTGGCTTCCGTAATTTGAAAAATGTCTGCAGTTCAATTCCAATATACTGCACCATTAGCATTTAGGAAGGATGAAGAGCCGAATCACATCGCAGGTGCCAGCACATTGGGCATATCTGGTTCCAGCTGCATGAACATTAAAAACCACCCCCCAACTCCTCACCGACAGACCGGGTTGTACCCACAGTCATTGGCACTCGGTGCAGGACTGCTGCTCTCCCAGTCCTTTACGTCCTGGAGTTACAGTTACTACTTCCAGCCTTAAATTTTCTGACCTTTCAGCCTTTGCCATAAGCTCCTGGGTTCCTCTGAAGGTTTGGGAAAGCTTCTCAGTGTTTCTCCTGTATGTGTAAGCACGTCCTGAAATACAAAGGAAACATGGGAATTACTTGGGTTTGTATTCCTGATGTTTCTGTATCCCAGCTCCATCAGTGGCTGCTAAATCCAGTCCCTCAAAAGCATCAAGGTCAGCAGCATCCACCAGCACCATCTTGCTGGGGTGTTAAAGCACCCTGTTTAAAATCTTTGTTGAACGGTGCGGCCAGAGATCTGCCCCACAGAGCAGGTTTCTTCCCTAAGGAGGGGAAGGAAAAAGCAGCTGGGAGAAGAACAAGAGAAAAAAAGTGAAGCCTCAAATCTTAGATATGGAGGGAAGACCCAGGGAATTCCATCAGTTTCTGCTTATACAGCCTATCATCTGTTCCAGAGGTATTTCCTAACAATAAAGCTCGACACAGACAGAAGACAGTTCCTCCAAAAAGAAATCTCAGTGTGTCTGAGAGGCCTGAGCTGGCATAACATGAGGAACCGGCCTCCAGCTGCCCCAGAGGAGGTTGAGGTTGTCCCTGAGGAGCCGTTTCTGTCCCGTTGGGGTTGTC
>NW_010404604.1:548-11284 GCF_000710305.1 Buceros rhinoceros silvestris | reverse complement strand
TGTGGAGGTGCTGCTGGGGGACAGGGGGCAGGGGGGACCTGGCGCTGCTGGGGGACACGGGCACTGGAGGGGCTCCAAGGGCTTCTCCAACCCAAACTATTCTGTGATTCTCTGTTGCAGAGTCTTATTCTGAGAGCCCTATGCCGAAGGACGAGTAAGGGCAACTAACAGAGCACAGCTACCTCTACCATATCATTTTGTTATTTAACATTTTGTCTTGGACAGCCCATCCACAAACAAACTGCAGAGAAAAAAAATCAGGAAGTACCCAAACCAGTTCTAGGACATCCTGAGAAAGACCTTCAGCTTACATGGGTCAGACAAGCTCAGATGACTTGAACAGTATGTTAGTCCCAGGCATTTTATTAATGATATGGAGCCAAATTCCATTTTGACTTGCGCTGCATTCAGGTCACTCTGAGCTCACTGCCATCAACCAGAGGGAAACCTGGCTCAGGTGTGCTTTAGTCACAGCATGTATAAAATGTACCATGACTTCTTTTTAACAACATTTGCTTACCATGAAGTAAATCTGTTCTTCCGATTTCTCTTGGATTAAAGCACTTTCCATGAGAGTCTTCTTCTGTCTGAGAAAGGTAATCTGGGCTAGCTCTGCTTCCTTCTTCTGACAGTCAGGGCACTCTGAAGGTTCGTGAATTTGAGCTTCTGTCACCTGAAAGATGAGACTTTGATGCAGTGAGCAACACCTGTCCTCGCAAGCCGACCACACCATGAAGAACCATCAATAAAAATACAGAGATAGCAAGCACCTAAAGACAAAAACTCACTTTTGTAAGCAGTTGTAAACGATTTCATAATCTTTGTCATCATCTTGATCAGCCTGCCTGAATGTTTTCACACTAAATCTATTTGCTTTCCCCCAGGTACTACCCCCTCCGGCATCGATAACTCGGTTTCATTTAAATTATCTACTTGTATCTCAGAACCACAGCGTTGATCTATAACACACTATTTCTTCTTGAAATAGGCAAAGTTTCCCTCATGCTCGTGCTCACAACAGCGTTCCCATGCTGTCACTTGAATACCAGCCACGGAGGTTATGGTGATCTTCACAACTTCTTATAAATAAAATAATAAATAATCCCTGAAGCCATTAGTTCAAATATCTACGTGCAGCTCTGAGTTAGAACACAAACCAGATTCTAGTTTTCTTTCCAAGACGAAGAGCACTACTCATTGATTTCTCTCTTAGTTTGCCCACCTTGACATCTTAAACGCTTTCAACAGCTGTACACAAAACCCAGGATTTGTGCACTTATGAAGTCAATAACGTTATCGGATATAATTTACACGGATTCTGTCTGGTTACGTAAATGCAAGAAGTTGCTACAAAAGCAGTGGAATCAGTCCTAGAAAGTCACGTCTCCAGCCTCCCTGTTGCCTGTTTCCTTACTACTTCTCCTCTGCATAAGACTGGAATTTGTCTGAGTTGTTTTCTTCCTTGCAGTACCTGTGTCATGGTCTCTCTGATATTTTTCAGGTGGATTCTGTTCATTAGCCGCTCTGGAACAAAGCAATTCAAGTCACTCGACTCTGGTTTCTTTGCTATGGGTCCAGTTCTTGACTCTCCAGCATTCGGCTGCTCAGGCATCAGGGGCCGGCGCATCCTGCTTATCTTAACGGTGCAAAAAGACCGGAGAGCATCCAGTTCTCCACCTTGTAATTCAGTCACCTCTGTCAGGCCTAAATCAACAAAGCACAAGTGTCAATTACTGCATCAGGGAAAGGGGAAGAATTACCGGCCTTCCCTCTGTGTGACCGCGTGTTATCTAATAAAAACCAAGGTCCAGCCTAGAGGCAGTGACTGTGGCAACAGCAGTGCACAAGTTCAGTAGAGATCTGGGTGATAACTGTAGGAATTACTCAATAAACGTCTATGAATGGTCTCCAAGGAAGGGAGGAGTCAGAACCTTCAAGAATTACACTGCTTAATGATATGGCTCAAACATGTTAGTAAAGCCAGTACTTAAATATATGACATTAAATAAACCGAGTTCTAACGACAGAAACTGCAACTTGCTAAAACAAAAGGAATTAACAGTTAGAGAGCTACTCATCTAGTACCTCTAAGGAGCAATTCATAAGACACTGAAGAATTAGAGGCAGTGTCTGTAGAAGTCATGCTGTAAAACACTTCTAATATATTCCACAACTGGTAGCTAGGCCTTTTTTTTTTTCTTTTTTTTTTTTGAGGAAATGCAATTACATCAGAAAACACTAAAGCTTCAGTGATCATTTCCTGAACTCTTTATGTGGCCTTGTTTAAACCATACCCCTCCCTCTTCCATCTGCTCGTATCCTGCCCAGCGGCACGTAAGGATAAATAAAAAGTGAGAGCTCATACTTCACATGGGCAGGTAAGGATGGATTCGCCACTTTGTCCGGTGTTTAGTGGGAGATTTTCCACAGGCTTAAACAAGGCCAATCAATGCAGCACTCCTGGGTGGTACCACAGGGCCCCGAGACACCGCTGCTTCCAGCCATTTAAACATCGATCACGCAGATCTCGCTCTTATGCAGCTACTGAAGCCCAACTAAAAACTTCAATATACATAATTAAAGGAGAAACGAGAAGATGAAACAGTAGGGCAAGCATCCCTAGAAGTCCTGCGAACAGCCTGGCATACAGCTAAGCTAATGCAGCGTTCCCTTCTCTGGGCTCCACTCTAACAGCCAAAACCCGTCAGCCAACTGCTCATGGGTGCAGAGGTGAGGTACGGTCAGGTCGGTGCAACGCCGAGGACTGGGCCAGGAAGAAAGGCAGTCGGTTGGTATAAAGTGGGGGGGGACCTACAGTTAAGAGCCAGCAAAGCAGGACACAGTGAGTGTCACTTTATGGACAAGGAGAAGACGGGATTTGAGTGCAGCTACCGCAGCACAGCTTCAAGCATTGTAAAGCAATTTACTCCTCCTTAGAAGAGGATGTGTTCAACTGACATAGTGATCGCTACAGACAGGTGAATAAGAATTAGCAATACTTCGAAATGCAATTTAACAGAAGAATCCCCTTGGGCAGGTTCATAAACATTTGAGTGGAAACCACCGCTGCAGTCACCAGGTCATCCTCCTTAGAACCGCAGCGCAGAATCCCCGCAAAACAGTGTAAATCATGAGCCACGACCGGGTTGAATCACACAAATAAGACAGTGGTGTATTCACTCATGAATAAAAAGACTAGAAAGTTACTACTGGAGGGGAGAAACACCCTAGAACAACATTTACATACCCGGAGCACTCAAACGCACAAGGGATACACAGGGGGTCTGCTGAACGTTTTGAGACGATTCACTGGAGTCTCTCCCAATGTATAGAACTGGTTTCCAGTAGTGCGTTAATTGTGTGCTGCCCCACAGCCACCCTCTGTTTTACCACCCACGGCACACGAGGTTCTCCATCCTCCAGCTGGAAGCAGAGACGCGTACAAGGGGATCTGTGCGCTCACGTTGCAGCTTGGTTTTATTTCTGTGTCTTCCGTGTATTCCTTCCTTTCCATCTTTGATCCAGCCATGCTCGAACGCTCAGTCTCCATTTGTGGTGGCAGACTGAAATGTCACTGCCTGTCTGTCCCCAGAGCATCCCTGCCAGCACCAATTACTGTCCCACAAGTACAAGCTGCTGCTGTTTGCCTGCCCCAGTCCTGCGTTCCCGCATCCTCCTCGCTGCAGAGGACTAAGATGGGATCAGGAGACACGAGCAGCAAAAGCAGACACCAGAGCAGACGTGGAGCTGCGGGTCCTGCAGCAGGAGGGTCACAAAGCACAGAGCATTTAGGGGGTAAAGCACACCAAGCCGGCCCAAGAAGCTGCTCTGATGACAGAGGCCCTTGGTGTGTCCCGCAGAGATAAGCTAATCCAGGGCTACGTCTTAAACGCTGCAGTGTGCTTGGCAACCAGGTGACCTGCAAAGATTTTGCTTTCTGTATGCAACTACATCTTCAAGTATGACATTTTAAGAAGGAGAAAAATAAAGAAAACCTTAATTCGGTTTCCTTTGATGTCTCGCTTTGGTTAAACAGGAAAATTGGCAGCATTTTGCTGTTACTGTGCTCTCCTGATACTCGTCTAAGAAGAAAAAACGTTCAGTGGTTAAAGGAGAGATAATTGTGGAAGGCTGTAACCGGTAACTGCTCTCCAGAAAGACCTGAACTCTGCGTCTGAGATAACATTTTCCTAATTATCCACATCACATCTGCACACCCGAGCGCAGCAGTTCAGAGGAACCTGCTGATAGCCCGATCAGCGAACACAGCGTCTGGAAGATTCGCCCAGATAGCACTGAACTGACACAAACAGCCTGGAAGATCAGGGGATTTGTTACACTATGAATTTAAAGCATGGAAAGCTCCTCCAGCACAGTGCGGGATAACCTCCATTTCCAGCACGGCTGCTGAGGAGGCCCTTGCAGGACCCCTGTCTCTCGAAGAAACTCCTTCTTTCCAGTTCCATAAAGGCATTAATGAACTTCGTTGACAAGCAGAGGTTTCCACCCAGATAGTGCTGGTTGGAAGTTCCCCCTCTAGCCTACAGGACCACCCTTTCACTACAGTCAGCAGAGAAGTCTGGAGTCTCGGGGTCTGCTCGAGGAACACCTCGAGCTGCGTGTGTTATCCATGGGAAAGAGCCGGTTCGGGCTGTTGGATACCTGCACTCTCTCCAAACAGAGCAGTGGGATGTTTCCCAGTTGTCATGAGCTTTCTCTGCTACTTTGAATAAACACTTTTAAACTACTACTACTACTTGATAAGTCAATATTTAAATACTTGAGAACAAATTTTCATATACCGAAAGTGAACATAAACCAGATCTACGCAGAAATACTCTGGACAAGCTGGAAAAAAGTCTGATGCAGAAAAATAAGCCCTTAAACTCTCCCCCCAGTGCACACATCCCTGCGGGCACACGCCAGCACCGTTCACCCCAACACCATGAACTGCTGGTAGATATCTGCCTCTACCCACACCGGCCTTTTTGACTTCTAGGTTTTCCATTGCTGCCACCACTACAATAACTGTATTTCAGTCACAAGACTGACGCTGCTCCAACATTTCTATGCCTCTGCGTAACAACTGAAGCTCCCTCACTGCAGTGGTAATGCTGCAAAACCCCAGATACTGCACAGCTGAAGAAGCTCAGTTTCTTGCAACAAATTGTAAAGATGTCTAACAGACTTTGGAGTAATCCGTGTGGAACTAGGGACTTGGAGTCATTGTGCCACGTACTGACCTCATACCAGCTGGCTGCTACAGCCCTGGGGCAGAGGGACAGAGAAGGGGAAGACAGAAAGACAACTGTGAGAAACACTTCTCACATCTCCTGAGGCCAACATCTCGGTATTTCTTCTCTCAGCCCACAAGGAAAACTATGAAATAGAAGCACCATTTCCAGGGCATTCCCATATGCATTCCCACATGCAAACCAGGATTTTTTTTCCCCCCACTTAACACTACCAGTCATCAGTTTTATTACCTGAAGACAAATTGAGAAGCTCCATGCGTGCTTGGTGCATACATAATTCATCTTGCTGAGTTTACTGAGCAAGCTGCTTCTGCGGGAGCTCACCTTCTAGCGTGGTTTAAGTTGATAAAATAGTAAGAGGTTTGGAGGCTACTGAGTACCAAATTATTAAATCCAAGAGAAGCAGGTGTTTGTAGATCTCAGCACACAAAAGTTGATGCGCTTATTTCATTTATATGTTAAAAATCTGCAATGAAAAATGTAGTACATGGATGAGTATGATGGATGCTGATGAATTGCGGGATAACCTGTCCATCAAAGTCCAGAAACCAAAAGCAGAACGTTCCTTGAAATGCATTAAGAGGATAAAATCTTCCCACGGGTGTCTTTCAAGGGAGAAACTTCCCCTGCGTTACACCGTGGTGGATCATTCAGCCTGTGAGTCTGAACTCAGCAGGTCCCCTGCAATCGCTCTGCGCATCGGATGGTCGCGCAAAAGGAAGACGAGCTCAGAGGAGCTCGCCAGGAGCAGCCTCTCGACTACAGAGATGATCGACATTAACCGTCTTCTTATTTGACTACCCGGCACTCTCGGAACACCAGTGATAAAGAGCAGTGCTGAAGATGAGTCAGGAACTCCTAATGCTGACTCGCCCCCGTGTGAACAAGCTACAAACTCAGAATAGCCTGAACAATCATCTCAGGTCATGTTCCCCTGCCGCGTACGGGTGGTTTGAGGCTGCTGGTAGGCAAACGCAATGCCAAGGAGCCCCTGGGCAGGCGGATCTCCCTGGTTAACCGGTCTCACAGGTGACCTACAAAACTTGGGAGTGTTTTCACTTTTCAGGTACAGACAGGCTGAGGAAGATTCCCCTTCTGCTTCCATTATTTTTTGCTCAATTACAGCTTTCTTGCTCTTTTTTTTAAATTAAAAATAGTATCTCTGACCCACTTCTTAGAAGGACTTAAGCAGGGCTCACATCCCACCATCTGCTCTCACAGTTGCTTGCATAACCATGCACACAGCATCCTTCCTTCCTCCCTTCCCCTCTCCTCCTCCTCACACACCACATCAGTGTGTTGGTTAGAGCTGCTCCATTGCTCTTGCCAAAATTGGAGCCCTGCTGCCTCCCTCAGCTTGGGAAAGGAACTAAGAGGTGGCAAACGAGTAATTCAAGAATTAACACAACTGATTAACAGGGGGAAAAACATTTCACTCGACAAATTTTGAAGCCAGGTATTTTGGAGGGAAAAAACAACACACTCCTAGCACTGGTATGGCTGGAGAGAAGGAGGGAAAAACTACAGGGTCCAGTAAAATGTTGAGGATTACAGTTCATTTTAAAACGTGGATACATTTTTTTAGTGTATTCATCCCAATTGTGTGATATCACTAGAATAACACCACTACGTCAGGAACATCAAAACCAGGTGTGTCACAGGAGACAAACTGCTTTCTGAGACAGCACAGAGGACGAATCTGGTACTTCATTACCTGGCTTAACTTTAATAGCTTGTCTGTAACATTTAAGTCCAGTTAAGAGTTTCCATCCCCTTTCAAAAGGAGCAAGAATTACAACCTCTACAGAGCCAGGAACTCACCAGCACCAGTTCTGATGGCAGATTTCTCTCGTTTAATGCCAGCTTCTTTATTTTGTAGATCAATCCATCTTCCCACAACATCTCTTTCTACAGCTGCAGGATCCACTGCTCCAGATTGCTCATCTACGACGAAAAAAGGTACCGTTGGACATACTGCAAAGAAAGCAGGACTGGCAACAACGAAGTGGGAGGCAACTAATCCTCCACGTGAGTGGGACAGTTCTCCCTGCTGAGGGAAAACAAACCCCGAGTCACAGGATGGACTACACAGACGGTATCGGTGATTGCGGGAGGAAACACTGAGCTTCTGCCCCACAAAGTACCTCCTACTGCTCATTTCTAAGCACATGACTAAAAAAATTGTAGGATATACTGAGAAAAACAGAGACTACTGCTTAGAACCTGCTGGCACACCTGATTTTATCTGGGGGGCTAACTTAGCCTCAACCTACCTCCTCCCTCCTTCAACCCCATCACTGATTTTCAGCCCTGCACAGGCTCCTCGCCTGTGGCAGAACAAGCGCTCTGGGGAGCTCAGGTGAACTGTCCCAAGGTATTGATCCAAGTGAAAAATAATGTGGGACAGGGGAAATAAAAAATCTGTGTCAGTTCTGTGTTCTCCAGCTTGTTCCAGGACAACCCGAGCTCTGCTGGAAGTTAGGAAACAGCAAAGGTGGGAAAGCGAATAGCTGGGAAAAGACCAACGATGCCCAGTGTGTGAAAAATCACTGCCCCTGACAGGAGGATGCATTCGGGGTGGTCCCAGTTCCGAACACGGGGCACCCTCTCGAAGCACCTGGCTTCTCTGCTCTGTTTTCAGGGTACCAACAGCAGATTCAGTGGGTTTACACAAGGAAATCACGTGTCCCTGCAGGTTTTTTGTAGTTTTTGTCATTTACATACGCTGTTCTCAGCGAGATAAATATGGCACAAAGCCACCAATTTCCCAAAATATCTTTCTATGAATTATTTCCTAGTTTCTCATTTAACTAGTAGCATTCAGAAGACTCCCAAATTTTATGAACCATTAACTGTGTAAAGATAAGAAGTGGTATCACCTGTTAAAACCCCCTCTAGGCACACAGCAAGGGCTCCTTCTAGCAGGCACTCCGTGACGCCAGAAATAACAATTGCAGTGGTCAGACGTGGAATTATCTAAAAAAAATCATTATATCTCCAGGAAAAAAAAAAAGAAAAAAGGTTTATTAAAACCTATAATTTGTAAAAACACAAAATTTTAAGTGTTAAATGTGTTTGACCTTGTTCAATTAAATCCATGGGGCATGAACTGATGCCAAGGCCATGACCACCGCTTCATGCAGGGGTTTGAAGCACCGGTATCTGATGCTATGATAACCGGGGTTTACATTCATGTATACACACATCTGACAGCAAACTTTGTCCTGAGTTGTTGGGACTTCATGCCCAAACAGTATTTGGAAAGGATTCCACAATAATGGTGCTGGTAATTACTGCAGAGTGCGAAAAAACCCAACTCACACCGAAAGGCTGGATGGGTGACGGACAGGAGGCACATATCCACTGGACATGTCGATAACAGCTCACCCGCTTCTTTATCACTCATCTGAGACAGCCTGAAGGTATTACCTATGCCTGGAACTTTCCCTGTGCCCTTGGAAAAATTATTTTATGACCCAGCTCCTTTTCACTCATGGTAAGTCAGTTAAGATTATCCTGCAGAACTTTTTTTAACACGCCAAGAGAATTTCAGCATCACCAGATTACTAAGGAAAGGTTTTTTCCACGGCTAAATCACAGCCCTCCACACGTGGCCGGCCATCAGCAGACCCCAAGGGTGCAGAACACAGACCTGGTCAGTGCACTCAGCTGTTTTGCACCACAAAAACACTGCACGTGAGTTTTACATTTTTACTTCTGCTGACCCAAGGCTCCACTGCACTGAGTCAAAGCTGTGAAAGACAGGTCTCAAGCATGGCAAGCTCCACATACCTGCGTGCTTCTGGCCTGCCAACCACGACGAGCTTTCCACCGTATCTGACACAGCAGACCCCTCTAAGCCCTCTGTGGAACAGCACGACTCAGCTGGTTCGCTCTCTCGCTGCCAGCAGGATCCTTCCTCCTCGCTGAAGGGCTCAAAGGTATCTTCTGAATAGTCCAAACTGGAGCTACAGGAACTCTGGCTCAACTCCACCTGCCGCTTCTCATCGTTACCAGAGGCAGTCGTCATGGTGCAGCACTGCAAACAGAAACAAGAGTCTGAGACGGGTTCACTCATCCAGGGAGAACGACTGGACCACGTACAGCAAGGGGGGACATATGGAGGACTGTTACAGCTCCGCTCTCATCCAGCTTAGCTACCAGGAATGAGGGACACGTGTTAGTGGAGACATGGCAGGGCTGGGGGAATGGTTGGACTCGAGGAGCTTGAAGATCTTTTCTAACCTAAACAGTTCTCTGATTCCATGAAATAACTACTTAAATCACTGCGTTGGATGAGCGCTACTGCTCATCAAAGCGGTGCGCGTCAGGATCTGCCGGGGAAGCAAACCTCACCGACCACCAGCGATGAATTCTGAGCCGTAGTGAATTACAGCAACGCTTGGATAAAATCTTCATCACAACAAACCCACAATTTAAATAATGGGGGGCAAGGGGGTTGCCTATGTATCATTAAGCCTTGCACCACTCGCAAATGAAAACTCCTTGTTCTGTGTAGATTTTGTCTAGAAGATTAAAAAGAAAACCCAAGAGGCATCAGCCGGCTGCTGCTCTCAAATGAGGAGTCATGCTCCCAAAGTGAATGAGAGAAATAAAGTTCTCCAGGTTCAAGCTGACCTAGAGAGTTACCGATCATGTAACAGATCTATCTCAAACCTTTGTTCTTACTTATTTTACCCTTTTTTTATTAGAAGGATGCAACACCTCTTCTTCCTTTGAATTTAAGGACCTAAATAACTTTCTCCTGAGTAACTGCACTCCAAATTCTTCCCTGCTCTCATAAAGGAGAGTGAATGCACGAGCGACATCCCTCTGGAAAGACGCTCGCAGCAGTCACAGTCCTGGCTCCTTCACCAGGACGAGAGCTGCCAGCGGCAGGGAGACAAGGGCACAAGCGCAGCTATCTCACAGCACTTGGTGCCTGTTACGCCACCACTGATTCAGCCTGGAGACTGGTTATTAGGGTCGGGTCTGCTGGAGGAAAACAACAGGAAATGCAAACAGCGAGTCCATTAGTTCTCCAGACCACAGTTAGCTCAAGGAATTGCTGCTTCACAGCAGCATGTGGATGGTTAAGGAGTGAGAAGATGAATTTCGGCAAGTAACAGGACTGGCTGAACTCGAAATGCTTCATCACACCAGACAGGCCCGATATTAGCCAATTTTCACCGTGAAAAATAGGTGTTTGCTACAACATCAGCAGATAAATAACTTAGGCACCACAAATAAATAGCAAATAAAACGGGTTTACAGACAACTTTAACGTTGCATCTGCCACCGCACAGCTTTTATTCCTCACAAGGCCGCGGTAATTCCTGCCTTAGCCTGGCAGAGAGCAAGCTGCGTGCTCCAGGGAGGCTCCTGGAGGAGAGCAGCCACAGAGCTGTTTGACTGGCCGTTCTAAGGACCACTCTGTCTCACAGACACGGTGACAAAACCGTCGCCCACCACGGGAAGCGG
>NW_010404604.1:0-426 GCF_000710305.1 Buceros rhinoceros silvestris | reverse complement strand
GCCCACCACGGGAAGCGGCGGCTATAATGCGGTGTCACACCAAACGCGGAGCACCTTCACAGGATCGCAGAGGCCCAGCGTGGAAGCGACCTCAGCAGGATCTGGTCCAGCCCTTCCTAGCAAAGCCTGGTCTGGACAAGCTGGCCCAACCTTTAAATACTGGCACACGGAGACAAGTCTCCCCTGCACCGCCTTCAACGTGTTCACCACGCACCGCTCGTGAAAAACCAACACTTCACCACATAACGATTCGAAACTCTCCTCCGTGCGCTCCCTGGGCAAATCCCGGCGGCAGCAGCGGCGAGGCGCCGGTCTCCTCCTGCTTTGTTGGGGTTTCGTTTTAATTTCACCCCCCGCATTTCCAGGCTGAAAACGGGACATTTTTCGAACTCTGTACCTGTCGGAGTCCCCTCGCCTGACCCAGCC
>NW_010404603.1:0-217 GCF_000710305.1 Buceros rhinoceros silvestris | reverse complement strand
CAGGGGACGGCCATGGAGCAGCTGTGGGGTGGCCGTGGAGTCCCCACACTCTCCCTGAAGTAGTTGCAGGGGAAGTAACCCTCATGGCCGTAGAGAGACCCCAACACCAGTCAAGCTTGTGGGGGGCTGCTGGTGCAGGAGGATGATGGGTTGCCCCTCGTGGAAAGAGAGCTCATCCCCCAGCTTGGCGCTGTAGTCCCACAGGGCATAGACCACC
>NW_010404602.1:19867-25657 GCF_000710305.1 Buceros rhinoceros silvestris | reverse complement strand
CCGCGCTGACCTTTGCCGGGGGCTTTATAAGTCAAAGCGAGATTTCTGTCTGCAAGCCCTTCCCGCAGCCCGTAAATATGCCAGAGGAGCTGATGGAAGCACTTGATTCTAGTCCGATGTGTTTTTAAAGACCCGAAGTGTAACCCTGATGTCAAGACGGGAATTCACGGGATATTTATGGTGTAAAGGTTTTTTTTCTCCCTTCCTTTTCTCCGTAATTTTAGTGTTGTGGCTGCTCAGGATTGAGCACGGGCTTCTCCCTCTGGCTGACACCCCCCTCGCTGCTCCCCAAACCCAGGGTTATTGCCCTGCTCTGCCCTACCCCTACAGCAGCCCTCGGGGCTGGCACGTGTCTCCTTTGCCCGCAGAGACCCCACTGCAGGGCCAAGGAGAAAGGGTGGCCGGGCAGAGGAGCCCGCTGGGGGCTGGGGTCCAGGGTCCTGCCGGAGCCGAGCAGAGGGGAAGGATTTCTTCATGTCTCTCACCAATGCTAATCCTGTTTATACATCACCGGGTGATGCCTCATCCCCACGGGGTGACACCGTTGATTCATGTTCGCATCGTGAACCACCCTAACCCTCAGACCTGTTCCTCCGCTCGTGTCTGGAGGAAGAAGAGGACGAGGGCTGCAGCTGGCCGGGTCTGCTGTGGGGCTTGGCGTACCCTGGGTGATGGTTGTGCTGGGAAGAACGGTGCTGGTGGCTCTGGGCTGGGTCTTCCCAGAGCCCCGTACCAGGACCGAGCTCTTTTCCATGGGGAGCTGAGGGAGCACAGCGCGGCCGGGAGGGATGGGGAGCGGGTGACCCCCCACCACCCTCCTCCGCTTGCTCACTCGGGGGCTGCAGGGTGAAAGCTGAAAGTTGAAGAGTCCAAAACCATCAACCCCTGGCTCTCAGCTTGTGATGGGAAATGAAAATATTTGGATAAGCCGCGATACGGAGCTGCGGCTATTTACAAACCTTGATCCTGTGGCCTGCACATCAAAAGACCTTCTTTTATAAAGCGCTTTCTGCTCTCCCGGCTCCGTTTTCAGGCTGTCAAGGGCATTATTTGATGTTCCTCTTTTGTTTGTTTACATTAATTAAGATGGGCAAATCCATCACTGTGACTTTCTCCCTCCGCGGCAGCGGGACGAGAGCGGCCGGGGCACACGCCTGCTGCAGGTGTTCGGCGGGTTTCGCTGGGCGCCTGATAAAACACACATTTGTTCTCCAGGTCGTGTGGACAGACTGACACTTCCCCGATAAAAGCCCACCCGACACCCACCCCGCCCCACGGTGACAAATGATTTTCTTATCTGGAACAAGGAAAAGCAGTGGCCAAGTTTCATCTCCGCTTCCCGCCCGGATGCTGGGGGCAGCGGGGTGACGCCACCGCGCTCGGCTCTGCCCGCCGTGCCGTGCGGGGATGGCGGGAGGTTTGAGGAGAGCATGTAACCTCCTCGGTGCTGTCGCTGATGTAAAGTGCAAACCCCACTCGATTTCCTCCCTGTTTTGGCCCACGGATGAGAATTGTCCCAGGTTTGTTGCCCCTGGTTTGTTGCCCCCAGCATCCCCATGGCCCGGTGGCATGGCCGGCAGCCCCACAGAGCAGGGGCTGGTGCCTCGGGGGGCTGCTCTGCAAAAATGCCCCAAATGGGAAAATCATGATGCCCAAGGCTGGCCCCAGCTCCTGCTCTTGCTCTAAGAGCCTCGCCTCTGCTCTCAGGGGAAAGTTGTGCAGCGCTGATGTGCTCCCAGCCCCCGGGCCTCCCCCGGGGCTGTCTCAGGGGGTCCCTCCGGTCTGGTGTTGCCGTTGCTGACAGTGCTCCCAAAGTCTTGTCTCACCTCTATCATTTCCCAGCTGTCTCTCTTTAACACACCCCCTTAATTTCTTAATTAAATTCCCTGGTTTTCTAGAAATGGGTTTGTAGGGATGGACCACGCTGATGCTGGAATTTTAGGAGGGGGTTCGGGAGCCCAGATCCTCTCCAAGAGGAAGCAGCTTGTTCTTTTTTGCTGTTTTTTTTTTTCTGAAGGAGGTAACTGGCACTTCATTTATCTGGGGGTTTGTTATGACTCTGGGCTAACAGATACCACACTTAGCAAACTCTCACTCTTCCCTAATGGAAGAGACTTTAATCTAATTGCCCCGTATCACCCAACACCGGAGCCTCGAGCATCCTCCTCCACAGCAGCGAGCTCGTCCTCCGCGGGGACGCTTCCCTGTTTCCCCATTCCCGCGTGGCTCCGTGCCCAGCCCAGCCGGGACAGCGGGAGCTGGGAGCCTGGGAGGACTCACGGACACCAGATTTGCTCGTGTCAGCCTCTCCTCGGGGTGCCAGACCCCAGAAAGAGTTGGGGAGCAGGAAATGTGAAGTGGGGGCTTAACCCACAGAGATGGGGAGGTGGAAGTTGCTCGAATAATGATACTGGGCTGGGAAAAATGAGGTGTGAAATCCCGGGTTACGCTGCAGTGAGCCCCGACTCTTTGCTGGCCCAATGCTGCAGCTCGAGGAGACTGAGGGAAGGTGATGCTTCATGTTTGCACCCCCTGGCGGGGTCTGGGGGTCTCTGGCTCAGGAGCAGGTTCTGGTGCAAGCGGTGCTGGGGGGCCATGGTGTGGGGTGCCCCCCCCGCACCTCCCTGGCACAGTGGGGAGTGTCACAGGACCATGAAGGAGCGAGTTTGATGGGCATATTTTAAATATCCAAAGCTGTTTCCTTTAAAAACAAAGCTTTTGAAGAATCAAGACTCAAAAATAAAAATTACAGAACCCTGAAACTTGTTGCTTGCCAAAGGCTTAAGCGAGGCGCTGGGCTGTTTCTGGAGGGTCCTAAAGCAGCCTCAGTGACACGGAGGCTCAGGGCGGATATTTTCTTTAATTTGACAAACTGCAGCAGCTTAGTTCACATTCTCGTGCAGAGCCAAAACGTGGAGGGCCATGAAGGAACCTCCGGTTTTGTTCAAAGCTTAGAAGAGGAGACAAGGTTGGGGAGGTTGAGCTCTGCCAGCTGGAAGGGTGTGATAACCAGGAACCTGAAACCCCATCCCATCACTGCTGATGATCTTGTCTGTGTTGAATAAATCAGCTTTCCGTTTAATAGCCTTTAAATTCTTTTCCGCTCGTATATCCATCAAGTTAAACGTAAATTTATTTTACCAATAAAATTCATAACGTTGCTTTATATTCAAATTTCAGTCTCAGGCCATATAGCGTTCAACACGATCTGGGAGTAAAAGTTACTAATCACTCCCTAAAATCTGCGTATTTCACCATTTTGTGACACAATACAAAATTTAAGTACCCAAATAAATGTTTGTTAAGCTACATAATGACCGAAATATTGTTGCGTCGAAATAGTGTGCTCTGCTGGTTAGAAACGTTAAATTTCCCATAAAAGCGAACTTTATCGACATGTTTTAATGGTTACCAGCTTCCCTTAAGAAAGTGAATAAAAAGTACAAATGCGAAACAACATTAAAATGGATGATTTCAATCAAGACGTCCCGCTCGGTGATGTAAATCATCGCAAAAATTGACGATTTAAATCACTTGGAGTTAAATCAACCCGCCCAGGGCTCCGGGTCTCTGCTGGCACCGCTGCCACCCAGAAAGCTGCTCTCCTTGCTTGGCCCACGGGAGCCCGAGGTTTTAAAAGGAAACATCTTGGTCCCCAGTGAGGCAAAGTAGGATCCTCTAATGAGGTCCAGACGCTGCCCTTGCTCCGTCTCCACGTAGAGCTGCGATGAAGTGGAGTTACGTCTTGGGCTTGGCCAGAGGGACTTGGGGGCAGGAATTATCCCCATCACCTGCCTCTGGCTACGCACCCCGGGCGCTCTTGGGGCTCGGTGGGAGAAGGTGCCAATTTCTCCACACTGGCTGCAGAAGAGCCGAGGGAATGAGCCAAGAGCTCTGCAGGTGGACCCCAGGCTGGGCCACTAAGGTGGGCTTAGGGGTGAGAGCAGAGCCTGGCTCCCAAAAGCCCCGCTCCGGACCAAGACAAGGAGGCACCTGGAGATTTCTCAAGCTCTTTCAGTTTTGCAGAGTTTGCATCTTACAAAACCCCTCAGACTAAAAACCTCTGTGAAGCCCTTAGGACCGAACAGAGCCTGTGGTCCAAAGCCTCTGTCTTGGCCAAGTCAAGTTTGTGCAGAAATAATCCGGAGGTTAAGTGTTCTCTGAAATTCATTTGGCAGCTCTGAAATCATCTCTCTCTCTAGAGTTGTGGCTCCCAAAGGGGTTCCCATCCCCATTGTGCAAAGCATTCGGTGCCTCCTCGCACGGGAGGTCCTGACCTGCTCAGTCTGGGGGGGGATGTGTCAGAAAAGGCAGCAGGTTTGGGAGAAAAAAAAACCCAAACTTGCTGCTTCCTGCAGATCCCCACCAGGTCTGCATGGGAAGGAGCCAGAGCAGAGCAGCACCGTGTCCCGAGGGCCAGGGCCACCCCGGGGTGGCAGGTCCAGGAGAAGGAGCCCTCAAATTCCAGCGTGTTTCAGTGAGGATTTGCCGGTGGTTTGGGGTTTTTTTCTAAACAATCTATCTGTATCCAGATTGGCAGCTGCTCCAGCACATTCATTTTGCAGAAAGGCATCCCTAAATGGGGAGAGAATAATTTATACTGACATAAAGCACCTTTATTTGGATATAACTATCTACATTAAGGAGGTTGGATTGCTCTCACCGTATCAGGATGGTGTAGTTGAAGCTCTATTACTCGTACATAAGCTGTTCCTGGCTCTGCTCCTGATTTATTGGACTGGCGGAGCTGGTCTGGGTGTGTCTAGATTCATGTTGTGTTGATATCAGAAAATCAACGTTTCTTTCGTAATCCGAGGTATGTGATGTAAATCAAGAGGGCTCCAGGGAAGGCAGGGGCATTTTATCAGTGTAAAACGAGAGGAGAAGTGAGCCCAAGGGGAGGATTTACCAGAGAACTGCTTTTATCATTTTACGACCTGTTGATTTTACTTTTCTAACAATTACTCAGAAGTAGGAAGCAGGGAAAAACCAGAGCTGAGCCCAGATGAAAGGGAAGTGGGAGAACCGGGCTGCTCGTTCGCAATGGAAGAGTTTAATAAATACGGGAAGGGCGGTTTCCTCCCACTCGCTGCCTTGAGCCCCGGCAAGGACCTTCCTTATCTTTGCAGGAGTCTTCCAGCATCTAACCTGGACCTTCAAACCACGCCGAGGGCCCCAGGGGGTTGGTTTGCCTTTGGTTTAGTTGGACGCGGTCCTAACCCACCCCTTAGCAAACAGTGTTTCCAGGGGAGGGGGTTGTACCCCCGGGGCCACCACGATGCTTTGGGTCACCGAGGGACATCACCGGTGTGGTCCGGCAGTGAGGAGGTACAAGGACGGCAGTACTGGGGAGTTTTTGCCGAGGAACCAGCTGCCGAGGTCCCTCGACCAGCTTTTGCGATGAGGCAAAGGAGTGGCTAAGTGGCAGGTAGCAGTGAGGACTAATTACCTGCAAAATTTGTTTTTGAAGAGTGATGCTGGGTTTGAACGATGGAATAATGATCCCTCTTAGCGCTTCAGCAGGGTTTCAGGCTTGGGAAGCACTGTGCAACCAGCAGCTAATTGGCCAGATAAAGGGGGAGAAATGCTGCCAGGAGCTTGAGTAAATGGACCTAAAATGGGCGGATTCGGTTCCCCAAGACTTCTTGTTAGCTTCTTGGCTTGCTGTGGACGTGAAAGCCAGACTGAAACCAGCCAGTGCGGCTCAGCTCACCAAGGTCCCCCTTGCTGGTGCAGTCTCTGGTCCCCAGCCCATCCCAGCTGAGCAGGATCCGGCAGGAACAGGCAGGA
>NW_010404602.1:5789-19785 GCF_000710305.1 Buceros rhinoceros silvestris | reverse complement strand
CATCGCAGGCCGGCTCAGGCAGGGGTTTAAGCTGTTCTTCTCCTGGTCTGGGTGTGCAGACCCAAACCTGTGATTCGGCGCTCGATCCACACCAGCTGCCTGCTCCTGCCTCCAGAGCCTGGTGCCTGCCCTGGGTCTCTCTTAAAATCTCTCTCTGCCATGTTCAGTGCTTGGGACCGAGTGTTCGGCACCGTAAGGGGCTTCTTCCAGGGATGGCACCAGCCTGGCTGCTGCCTGGCACTAATTAGGCAGTAACTCCCACCGGTTCTCCTGGGGTGGCCACATTGGGCACGGAGCTCTCTGAACTCAGGAGGAGGCATCGGAGCGGCTCTGCCTGACCTGGTGCTCAGGGACAAGGGAGAAGGTGGCAGCACGTCAGTGTCAGGGTCAGAGAAACAGAAACGTGCCCGTCGGGAAAGCCCAGGGTGAACAGACCGAGTACGCCGAGGACACTTGGCTGGTTTTATTACATCTCTGGTGTTTGCTCACTCACCATGTTCCCAGCGACAGGACGGCTCCTGTTTGTCCTACCCCTTACAGGAGCAGCCTCGCTGACCTCTCCTTCATGCCTCTTTGCTGGACTTGCACTGGTTTGGGTTTGCACACGGCCAGGGAGGACGAGCAGAGCAAGTTCGGGCTGTGGATTCTGTCGTGCCCCTCCTGCTGCCTTCCTGGGTGGATGCTGGCTGCCAGCATCCCCCTTCCTCGTGATTTTATACCCAAATTGGGGTCTCAGGGGAACGTTGTTCTTCATGTGAAACACAGCTCTACAGTTACAGGAGAGAAACCAAGTAACAATGAAACCCCTCAGGGAAATCATTTAATATTTCCAGCCTTCTCACATGGGTTCTTGGCACTCAGGTCTGCGGAGGGGAAAAACTGATTTATGCCGTCAGTCGTTAGACAATGTGGAGGTGAGGTCAGGCGCGGGCATTCCTCATCTCTTCCCCGGCGCTCAGAGATCCCTTGGGCAAGGTGGAATCAAAGCATTTCAAATGGTAGAGGTCATGAGAGTGACACCGTAAGAGGTAAAAGAGCGCAGCCTCCTGCCTCCTACAGAATGGCTGACACCTATATATCTTCATATTGCCATTGTTTCCGCTTGAAAAATTGCACGTCGTTTGTTTTACTTTTTCCTAACCCTCCTCTCTCCTTAAATCCTCTCGATTTTCCGCAGTGATCTATAGGAATCATTTGTGTCAAGGCTGACGATTATGTGGTACAGAATTTTTATAGGAATAAAAGGCCGGAGCTGTAAGATGGGCTTTAGCCAACAGGTGTCTGCTCATTCCTTGGCCTTGCCGAGACCCTGTAAATTAAAATCGCGTCTGCCCGGTGGGAATTCTCCCGCTTTGATTTGTGGCTGCAGCGAGGGGCTCGGGTCGAGCAGCGCTGGGGCGCAGTGTCACGGCGCTGGATGGCAGAGCGTGGTGGGGAGGTACGGCGGGATGCCGGCACGTGATGCAGGTTGACCCCTCAAAGCCACTGTCCCCCTCGGAGCACAAGCAGAGGTCCCAGCAGCCTGAGATGCTGCTGTGGGCACTGAGAGCTTGCGTCTGCTGTTTTGGTTCCTTCTCCCTGGCGCTCCTGTCTCTGGCTGTTTCTCCAGCTCCCTTCATCCTCACCATTTGTTCCTGGCAGGGAAGTTCATGGATGAGAGATGTGGAGGGCCCCTGGTCTTAGGGGAGACAGGTGGGCCCAGGTGTTCTGGACTCGGGGTCTGCTGGGGTGCCACAACTTTGCTGAGAGCGGCTGAGCTCTTCCGTGTGCCCATCTGGGGAGAAAGGCCAAGAGGAGTTTCTGGGGTTGGCCCCAAACCACCGTGTTCACATCTGGAGATGACGATGGTCCAGAGTTCCAGAGAAAATTGCAGATGGTGAAATATTTCCAGTGGGAAACTCTTTGGTGGGAAATTTTGGTAGGAAATTTGGTTGGGAATTAGGAGAAATGGGTGTTGCTCATCCCTTGGGTCTCTGTATTTGGTCCCGTAAGCCCCACCAGGGGGTGTTCAATGAAGCCGGAGGACAACTCAGCAACCTTCCTTCTGGCAGAGGGAACAAACCTTGCTGAGCTGCACCATCAAGAACCACCAGTGCCTTCGCTCAGGGAGGAGAAGGGTCCCAGCTTGAGCACGCAGCAGCAGAGCTGCATCTCCTGCCAGCAAGGAGGTCCTTCCAACACCACCTCCCAGCCCCATTCTTCCACTGCTTTGCTTTTAGCTCGCCCTGAAGGAGCGGAGAAACCCCCATGAATACGGAACAAGGGGACACACGTGGCACCATCATCATACGGACCAGCTCTTTGCTCATACAGCTGTGGAGGAGTCCTGGCTCGAGGGTCCGGCCCAAAGGTGCTGCCCCGCTGCAGGTGCTGGGACGTGGTGGAGCGGGTCTTCTCTGCGCACTGCGGGAAAAGCATGTTTGCGTTCAAGTCCTCGTTGGCAGCAACAACAAACCCGTCAGCACGGTTAATGGGTGAGCTCTGCAGCTCCTCCCGAAGCCGGCAGAGCTCTCAGGATTGGTGGTGCCCATTATCGCATCCCCATGGCTCCCACCCCCAAAGCCCTGCTGGGACCCCTCCTGGAACCCACCACGGGGCAAAGGGGGATGGGGAGAGACGGTCCCACTCAGGGACCATCCAGCCTCACCAACCCACCCCACACCAAGGGGAGGTTTTGCTAAGGCTTTAGACGTCAGGCTTAAGTTTCCAAGGAGGTGGTGTAACATCAGCGAGAAGCAAATATTTGGCCAGGCGCACCCCGAGGTAAGCTGGTGTCCGGTGTAGCCGCTCAGTGTGCCCATATGTTATTCCTTATCCATCAGCCTCGTTGAGTCACGACGTACAGGGCCGGGGCGAGGGTTGGCTTTTGTTAAAGCATATATTTCAGCGGCGTTTAAATAAACTCATCGAGCTGCACGTCTCGTGAACTTTCCTGTTCCATCTGTCTGCGCCGAGCCACCCGTGGAAGGAAATGGATGAGGCCTTCAAACCTTCGCCAGTCCCCGGAAAATGAGCCAGTCCAGTTAACAATAAATGGTGGCCGGGTGGCGCACACATGAGCGGTCTAGTGAAGAAGAAAAGAAAGTTGAGCTTAATGAAGTCCCCGCGCCGGTGTCCCTGCGCGTGGACAGGAAAGGACGGGTGGTTTATAACTGTTTATTGGAGTTAATGGTAATAAATTCCTCACTTGTGATGCATTAACTTTAATGTTTTCATTACGTGATGATTTAGGTTTTCCCTTTTCACGTTGTAAATCATGCTGTCCCGGTAGCACAGCAGGTCGGGTGTCTGACATAATGTTGTGTTTGGGGGAGAGAAATAACAGGGGAATGAGTTACACGGATTAGATATTTATATATTTCATACATTACGCCTTTTTTTTGTCTTTAGAGGACTTTAAAAAATTGCGTCCTGGGGAAGCCTGTGGACGGGCGGACAGACGGACCCGTCTGAGCAGGGATTCGCGAGATGCGGCTGCGAAGGGCCGGTTTCCATAGCAACTCCCCAAATCCACTTGGTGCTGAAGGTTTTTTTTCCCTCCCTCTTTGCTGAGTGTGAGCCCTTGGCTAATGAGCTGTGCAAATAGATATTGAGATTTAGTGTTTTTTATTTTGCAATTATAGACTTAGTGATTTGGAAGGAAACTTTTGGGCCAAAGGCTCTGCCTCTGCTTTGAATTTTCTTTTTTTTTTTTTCCTTTGGCTAAGTTGGTTTAACTTCAACCTTGCTGTTAAATTTTCCAGACAGAATTTAAAATAATGCCAATAAAAGTTGGAGGGTTTTTTCCACCCTCTTGGGCTAAACCCCAGCCCAAGCTCCAGTCAGCTGTTTGCCACCGACTGTCTCTTCTCTCCTTCGCTTATCAATCATACAACCCACAGTCAGGGACTCCTCCGAAGACACGACGAGTCCAACGCTAACTCAGCACCGGACAAAGGTCCGTCTGTCCGTCCCCTGTTTGTTTGTGTTGGGCCATTAATTGGGGTCCAACGAGGACACGAGGGGCAACGCTGTTACTGAGGCGCCCTCAACCCCAGGTGAGAATTGTGGTTTTCTTGAGCGACTTCCATGGATTTTGTGTTCGCTCTGGACTGTCAGCACTTGTCAGAAGCCTCCGCTGCTGCCTGGGACCAGTTAATCTTGGCTCCTGCCTTCAGTACTGGTCTGTACTGGCGGCTGCAAGAGAGCGTTCAGCAACTCCCCCGAGGGAAGCACTGGTTTAGCTGCAGTTTTTGGATGGGCTCGTTGGGTGGGGATGTCTCATAGCATCCGAGGACAACTGATCCCGAAGCTGAACACAGGGATATTTCACTTGGTAATTTCCTCTCGATGATTTGTTGCCATTGATTTTTAACTGCCTCCTGCTTGCTGACCAGCTTTCAATCTCGATAGTTATCCCAGGGTGGATGCCGACATCCTGAATTTTGCTTACTAGCCTCTTCTGAAAAGTCAAGCTGAAGCCCAAATAAATCTCCTCTGCCATGTCTTGCCTTTTCTTCATCTACTTTCTTATTTTCCCCCTCAAAAAAATGCAATAAAATTAATCTGGCACAAGATCTATTTCATGTGATCCATGTTGACAATTGTTTAGTTCCCCATTCTCTTTGAAATAGTTGCTCATTTCATTCCCGCCGTTATAAATGATCCCCAGTCGTTTCCAAGGCGCTGAAGGGTTCGGCATCGTTCCCAAAATGTAGAGGCAAACGTGTCCGAGGGGCACCGAGGGCCTGGGAGCACTGAGGAGCTGCGCTGTGACCCGGAGCAGGGGGACAGGGAGGGACCACGCTGACTTTGAAATAGTTGCTCATTTCATTCCCGCCGTTATAAATGATCCCCAGTCGTTTCCAAGGCGCTGAAGGGTTCGGCATCGTTCCCAAAATGTAGAGGCAAACGTGTCCGAGGGGCACCGAGGGCCTGGGAGCACTGAGGAGCTGCGCTGTGACCCGGAGCAGGGGGACAGGGAGGGACCACGCTGATGGCTGGTGGCTTCCCTCCCACCATGGTCCTTCTCCTCCTGCTCTCTTTGGTCAGGGCATCAGCCCGCGCCTGTTGCTGGGTGCTTCGCCAGGCTGCAGCATCTGCCTGGCACTGAGAGGGTCCTGCCCAGCCCTGCCCGATGGATCCAGCCTCCAGCAGCCGGCGCCTGGAGCCAGGGGGACAAGCTCAGTCCCTTCCTCCCGTGGGGGACTGGACCATGGGGTGGGTCTGGCCGGTAACTTTGGTTAGGGAAGGGGCTTTGGTGGGGCATTCGTACCCACGTTGATGGTGAGGTGAGAAAGCAGAGATGCTTTCAAGAGCCTCTCAATCTTGAGAAGAGTGGCTGGTTTCAGCACAGGGAGCATTATTCTCCCGTCAGAGACTGAAAGGAGCAGCTCACAAACAACTCCTGGGTATGAAACCCGGGATCGAATAGACCCACAAACACCCTTAGCCCCAGCAGCCACGTCCTGGACCCGTTTCCCGTGGCAGACCTTGGCGCGGGTGAGATTTCCAAAAGCTTCAGCATTTCCCCAGCCTGTCACACTTTGAAGGCAGCGGGAGGGGTTGTTTGTCTCTTTCTGATTGTTTTTTTTCTCATTAGCTTCCATGGAAGAAGAGCGCAGCCACCACGGAGGGCTTGGGGAAATCACAGCCGATCGTGCTCTGGGTTGGAATGGATTTGGGTGTTTCCTGCAAAGTCCCCAGGAGCAGAATCTGCTCTTGGCACATTTGAGCCTGGTGAATAAGTAGGAGGAGGGGGAATTAGCTGTAACCATCCTGCCTCCAGCTCCATCCCTTTGAAGAGATGGTTGATGTGACAGCGTGGGCACCGACGCGGCCCCCAGGCATGTTTGGCTGCAGCTACTGTGACATTTAGTGCAGCTGGTGAGCATGACTCAGAGAGCGGAGGGACGAGAGCTGAGATCCAGAGGTCCTTGAGGACATGGCGAGGACGGGGTGGAACGGTCACAGCGCTCAGCAGCCAAACTCCTGGAAACTTTGCCCAAAAGATGCTGTTTCATCAGCAAAGCCAGAGGCTCTGGTTGGGGATGGAGGTTCAGCCTGATGCAGGGGTGAAGCCCCTGAGGCTGAGAGCATCCTTCAGCAAATCCCAGTAAGGGTCGAGGTTTGATAAAGAGGGGAAAGGAAAGAGCTGGTGTCTGCTCCTGCATCCCTGGGTGTGGGTCTCTGCCTCCAGTTTTCTTTCACTCTTGAAATGCTCCAGCTTTGTATCCTCTGCAGCAAAGTGGTCTCCAGGATCATGGCACAGAGCTCTTCCCAGTGCCACCAGTGTGCAGCCCTTCTGCGGGAGGCTCCAGATGTGGGTCGTGGATTGGGAAATTCATTTGTGGGAAGATGCTTGGGAGTGAGCAGCTCCCTTGGGAGCCAGAATTGAGAGGCTGCAGAGGATGGAGGAGCAGCCACGAGGAGCTGGAGGTGCTGGCGGCACTGGGAGGTGTCTGGGGAAAGTGGGAGCTCATTGGGCTCAGCCATGAAGTACATGGCACGTGGTGGGGGCACAGCGCTGCCAGTACCAGCCGTCTGCTGGGCAAAGGGTGGGCTGGGAGAGATGCCAGGGTGGAAGGGACCACTAAGCCCATCCAAACACAGCCACAGCCCTGCTGGGAGCACCCAGAGAGGGGCCCTGTGTCGGGAGGGCACAGGCGTGTCTCTCAGATGAATGGAAGGCCTTTTCTTTCTCTGTTTTTGTAAAGGCTAGATGGCCGTTAGTGGTTGGAACAGATGAGCAGGCACGGGCTGGCTTTTCCATCGCCTGGAGCCCTCCAAGACAGGGTGGCTGTGGTTTACCTGCCAGCTGTGTGCTCCCTCTGCCCTTAGAAACCAACGAGCTTCCCGGGACTGGGCTCCCACCAGCCGCTCTGGATCTTCTAGGTGTCTGTTAGGATGGATTAAAGGTCTAGCCCCGCCCAGGGTCTCTCTTTTCAGGTTAATTTTGCTCTTTGCTGCAAGCAAAAGCCATCTGGATTGTTGTTAGGGGCAGGCTGGGGACGTGGGGAGGGACAGGGGCACACCAGCACCCACCTCGTGCAGATGTAATCTGCGTTAGCGGGGCCGCATTAGAGAGGCCGCCTGCGATGGGCAGGTTACCGCTGCCATCTCCATGTCATACCCTGTAAAACTTAACATTTCCAGAGGCCCGTGCAATCGAATCAGCCCTCACACCCCCTCCTTAATTGGATTAGCTTGTCTGAGCAGCCACCGAGTATTTAAGGAGAAGGGAGTCTCCTTTCATGCTGATATTCCTGCTGGGAAACTGAGGCACGGTGTCTCTTGCAGAGCAGGAGAGATTTGGGTGCCTGATGGTGTTTCAGGGGTGATGCCATGGAAGTGCCTGGCTCTGGGGAGCTGCCAGCCCGGCTGATCCTGAGACCCAGGGCCACAAATAACCTGAAACGCAGGATCTGCCTGCGTGGAGGGTTGCTGTCGAACAGGGCAGAGCAGCAGCGAGCAGGCAGGAGCTCTCCCAGGCTTCTGCACTGAGAAGCCATGGGTGAAGGGAGACGACACAGGGCTCAGGAGGTTGTTGCTGGCTCCCATCGCATCCGTGCCGCTTCCCTGCTTCAGCTCCTCTTTGCAGTGTCCTAAAGGTCCTTGCACTCCCCTGAATTTCTCTTGGCAACAGAAGAAAGCGCAGAAAGCCCATCCCGAGGGGAACCAGGCTGGCCGGACACGTCCCTGCCCTGGTGCAGCGACAGCAGCATCCTGCACGCTGGCGATTTCCGCAGCCGCTTCTCTTGGGGGGGGACAGGGGCAGAGGGAAGCCCCATGCTGATAATGCACTGAAAGTAAATGAAATTAAATAAGCGAAGCAGCACTCGGAGCTCCTGCCTTCCCCCCCTGGGTAATTCAATTCGAGCGCTCGCGCTGATGGGATCTCGCCGGGGCTGCCTCTGTCACCCCGCTGGGGCCTGGATTCTTAACGTCTAAATAAAAGTTTCACTCAAGCATTTTTTATGCTCCTGCCAGCGGGATCAGCGAGCTGGCGTTGGGCACATTAATGTAATATTCATACTCGCAGGGTCTCCCTGGGCATCCGGCAGCACCGTCCCATTTTCATAATTATAAATGTCCCATAAAATGACATTTAGATTTGCATTAGCAAAAGGGGTCGGTGGTTCAGTTTGAGAAGTCAATGTGCCTTTTTCCCAGTCAGATGCTCAGTGTCGCTAGAGAAAAGCCTGAGGGTGTTTGCGCCGGGCAGGGGCCTTCATCCGCGGGAGGAGGAGGGATGCCAGGTGGGTGCCCTGGGAGGTGGCAGCCCAGGGGATGTTTTGGCCCAACTAGAGTCCGAGGCGGGGCAGGGTCCCACCTCTGAGGGTGCCCAGGGCCACCTGTGCCCAAGGAAAGGGTCCAGGAGCCCCTCAGGACCTTGTTCTGCACCTTCCCCCATTGGGAAAAATCTGATACTGGTCAGTGTGGACCCTGCAAGAGAATTTAGGTCCTTCTCAGCATCCTCGTTTGTTTTCATTGTAAGAAAAATAACAAACCTGACAGTCAGTTATTCGTAGGATGGTCTGAATTTCCCCCCAGCTCCCTGAGCAGCCGACCTGCCTTCCCAGCCGCCTCCTGCAGGGACAGGAGCTGAAAACGAGCGGAGGGCTTGTGGGAACAGGATGCCCCAAGGCTCTGCTTTGCTTTGTTCTAGGGCTGGAGGAGAACCCACCCAAGGCGGGGGCAGACACAGGGAACATTTTGAAGCAAGGATATCTGGAGAAGAGAAATCGAGGTAAGAACATTGCAAGAGAAGGTTTGGGGATGTCACCTCAGAATTACCAAGAATTCCGGTTTCCAGACGAAGAGCAACCAGGAAAACGTGTCTCTTTCTGCAGTTTTCTCCTCAGGTGCCTGCCAGATCTTTCAGGCTTTTCCTAGGCAGCACACCCAGGGAGGACACGGCCTTGATTTATCCTCTTTTGCAGATCATCACACTGCCCAAAGATTAAAACCCAGAAATCGAATTAAGCAGCAGCCCAGCCCTCTAAGGCAAGAAGTGCCCTTCTAACGAGCAGTCCCTAATGAGGATAAAATCCCGGTGAAGACAAGGCAGTTGGTGGCATCACCCCCATTAGCAGGTTGAGATAAGGGCTGTGAGTCAGCCCCGGGTTTATCTTGATTTTACCCACTCTTGTGAAAGCCACAAATTATTTCCTCATCACTCAGATTTTATCTTGATTTATTTACTGTATGACAGGTGGGATGAGGCAAGAACAGCCCTTTTTTCCTTGTGGCCATCAGCTGAGCGGTAGAACTCGCCCTGTTTTAACTTGCTCCAGTTACAGAGCACAAAACATTTGCTTAAACCTCAGGTAGGGCAGTTTGACCCAAAGCTGTGAGCAGGTCTGAGGGGCACAGCAGCCCGGCCCAGGCTGTCTGGAGGACTGGGGAGGGCTTGCAGGGCTCCAGTCTGGCAGGACAGGCTGTCTCTCTCCTTTACTTGGTTGAGGTTTTGTATCTAAATTTGCTTGTCTGAATTTTGCGCTAGAAATCTGCAGGATGTCGTTGAGGCAAAAGGTCTTTTTTCCCCTAAATACTCACCTGACGCATACAGGGCAAGAACAGAAATGAGTATTTGATATTCTTTTGCTGTCTTTTTCTTCGCAGAGCACGGCTTTTTTGGGTCGGAGTGGCAGAAGCGGTGGTGTGTCCTCAACAGAAGGACCTTCTACTACTATGCCAATGAGAGAAGTAAGTGGTGAGACACCGGCCTCTGGTCCCCAGACGGGGGGCGGTGGCTGAGGGCACGGGCAGGGCTGGAAAAGGGATGGGGAGAGCCCTCGCTGAAGGACACGCTGGTATCTGACCAGAGAAAAGCGTGTTCCATGGGAATGTTGTAATCCTCTATCAAGGCATAACACACGGTTCGGGGAAGGAAGATCTCAGCTTGGTTTTTTTCCCCCAAAACACTTTTCTCGCTATGGAACAAGAGGAGGGAGACACGGGAACAGAGCTGTGCGTAAATAAAATGATGTACCAAGTTTTCCATTAGCCATCAGCTGGGCTTCAAGCCCCTGAGTGACTGTATATAATCCACGTGTCAGTGTATATAAATATTTTGCAGTCATGCTCCATCAGGTCCATATAAACAGACAGCTAATATCTCCAGCAGAGTTTGGCGTGATTAGATAGATGGCCTTCCCCTGTTCCACTCATCCAGAAACACGGCGTGAAAACAAAACGCACACGCACAGCCTTGGTTTACAACGAGCAGGTCTGCAGCGGGGACGGGGTTGGACCCAGTGGGTCGTGCGGCTGAAGCTGGGTCTTTGTCCCTCTTCCATCTCCTTTGTCTGAGGAATTCAGGTGCTTTTCTGAAGCTTCCCAACTCCTCTTGCCCTGGCAGGGTCTGTGCAGGGGTATGAGCTGCTCGCAGAGGTAGGTCTTGAAGCCAAGAGTTGGTATTTAGTTGGTTTTGTGGGGGACGAGCACTTGCCAGCTTCCAGCTGGTCTCCAGAAGACAACAGAGTAAAGCAAACCTGTTATCCATGGGCTGAAATCCTTACACAGGGCTTGACCTCATCCCTCGAAGCTATTAAAGCATCTGCAAATCGAAACAAGGTTCAGAGCCACTGCCTGACTCGTGCTCCCACGCTTCCTCCAGAAGGTTCATACAGAAATGATGAGCTGGGGTTAAATAAAGCCGCCTCAGCTGGCTGCAGCGACGTTCCCTCTCGCCGCCCGGGCTGACACAGGCCGTGCACGTGCACAGCAAGAGCCGTAGGGCAGTTCTCAAAGGCCCCACTAAGTCTTTCTTCCTGCGCTCCAGCCCGTTAACGCCTCCCCAGCAGAACCGTGACTGGTGCCGTGTCTCCCCGAGTGCAGAGTGGTCTCTGCTTCATCACAGCCGGCTCATCCCGCCCAGCCCTCTGACTCCGGCAGCCTTTCGCTGGCTGTTCGCAGTCTCTTGAGGTTTACAAGAGCATCTCCTCACCGGGGCTTTATGAAGATTTTGTGATACTCCCTTTGCATCTCCTGGGAGTGGACGTGCTTAGCCGGAGGATTTTTCTGGCCGTTTCCGGTGGATGCGGGGTGTGTGTTGGTGGGCTGCAGACCCCTGCACCACCCAGCAGCAGCGTGAACATGGTGAAAAGGGGCAAACTCCAGACTGAGCGTGTTTCTCTTCTTCCAGGCAAGCAACCGAAAGGCAACTTCGCCATCGAGCACTATAATGCCCAGCTGGCCTGTCATCTGCGCAAAGACTCTCGGAAAAGTTGCTGTTTTGAATTAGTCTGCCCTGGCAAACGCACCTATGAGGTAGGAACGGGGGGAAGAAACAAACCTTCTGCGCTGGTTTGAGGCGCTACAGCACATAGTCCCAAGTTGGGGTTGCAGGCAGGGTCAGGGAGGCTGTGAACCTCCTTAGTAAAACAAACAAAAAGCTCTGCAGAAGGTGCTGGTGCTTCTCCTTCTTGGCAGGTCACCTCAGCATGGACCTTCCCTTGGCACCAGAGTGATCCTGGGCTCCCTTTGTACTTGGTGGACACAAGGGTTGAGTGAGAACGTGGGGTAGAAGCAGTAGAGGATTCGTTTGGAAGCCCGTTTTCAAATAAGCAGTTGAGACCCAGGTTAAATTTAAAGCTGCAGTTTGAGTGTCCGGGGAGAGCCTAAAAACCAGTGGAATGAAAACCCAGTCCAGCAAGTGGGCAGAACCTTCCCAGGCTTCTGGGAGGTTATGGGTGTAGAGCCTTGGTTCAGAGTCGGAGTCGTACGTTCAGTGGGATTGTGGTTTTCATCTGAATTATTTAATGAATCAGGCTTGACAGCCTTCCTCTGGGATAGTCTGGCTTTGTTCCGCTTCTGTTTCCCTGCTTGGAGTAGGGAGATAAAAAGTGAAATGGCTTCCCCAAAGCCACGGGGTAGAGACCCAGGGCCAGCTGCAAAGCTTTTTCCTCTTCCTACAAGAACCAACACAGTAACTGTGGCCTCTCTCCAGTTCACAGCCCCCAGCCCAGCAGAGGCTAAAGACTGGGTGGACCAGATCCAGTTCCTCCTGAAGGGTGAGTTTGGTCCTTGGCCCAAGCCAAAACGCTCTGTTTGTCTGGGCAGATCCTGGCAGCATCTTCCCACCCAGCTTGGGCTGCTCCCTCCAGCAGTGGGTGGGCTTGTGCTCGTTGCCAGGACCTCGCTGGGGTCCCAGCATCCCCTCCTAGCAAAGGAGAGGTTCTGGGCTTCTCTTTTCTGAGTGGGTGGTTAAGAAGAGGTGGCCAGTTGGAGCCCACGGGTTTCAAATCACAAGCTTTTGGCTGCTTTTAGAGGTTGCGTGATCTCTCAAAGGCTGCAAGTGTTGCCAAGCAGGACAAGAAAAGGGGGATTTCTCCTCACTGCCAGGGTCACAGAGCTGCTGTTCTGTGCTTGGCTGATGAAGGAGGGGGTTCGTCTCTGGTTTGAGACCAGCAGTATGAGACAAGGCTTCAGCCCTGCACGTGGAAACCCTCTGGTAGCCGTGGGGAGCTGCCCAGGGATGGGGTCAGCCTCAGTTCTCTGGCCTTCCCCATCTTTCCTCGGGCTTTTCCTTTGTTTTAGCCTATTCCCAGCTTCCATCCCACTTTCTTTACACCGGGTGCTCATGGGCCAAGCAAAGGGACAGTTCACTCCCTGCAAGGCCCACAGTAAGCACAAAGCACAGCAGCACAACCATTTTCACTTGAGTTCAGCCCACTGGAAGTGCCAGCCTCCAGCTGGTGCTTTGGTTTGCTCTTTCTCACCATGCTTTTGCTCCCTCCTGCCAGACCTGAGCTCCCTCACTATCCCATGTGATGATGAGGGTGAAGATGATACCTACAATGACGTGGACAGTTCTGACTCTGTGAACACAACATCCCACAACACCACCCTGAATCAGGAGGAGTCGAATGTGGAGATGGAAGAGGACATCTATGAGGTTTTGCCAGGTAAGCAACCCAAACCCGAACCGTGCCCCAGCCATAGCCTCGCCAGCGTGGCAGGAGACCTTGGCCACATCACACGTAAATGGGAGTGGACATCTAGGGCTCTGCAGACCTGTAACTCAAAGGTTTGACCCCATTTCTTTGTTCAGACTGGTTGATGGTCCACAAGAGCAAACCCTTTCTGTTCTGGTGAGGGTTGGTAAACTGAGTTGGGGCAGCGTTTAGAGGTTGTGCAGCATTCGGCTCGAGTGATGCTAAATTTGGGAAGAGCAGAATCTGGGCTGTGTTACCTGGAAAATCAGACTTTACGTGCTGAAAATGCTCCCTTCTGGGCATGCAGTCAAGGCGGTAACACAATTACTGCCCTTCCAAGAGATAAAATAACTGCATTAAAGACCAGCGCTGCTTCACTAGTGGCGCACGAGCTCTGGAGGTAGCAGGGCAGCGGCTCCCAGCTAAAGGAGCCAGGAGCAATCTTCCTGGCCCAGAACCAAGCAGCCTGCGAGGGTGACCCAGCCTGCACCGTTTCTTACCATCACAGCAGCAATCGTGGTGTGACCAGCCCCAGGGCTGGTCAACGGGTCACCTGCGCCCAGCTCAAACCCCTGTGCGGCTCTGCCTCTGCGCTGAGGTTGGGATCGCCCAGCTCTGCTCCTCAGGAGCAAGGCCTGCGCTGAGATGCAAAACAGGTCCTTGTTTCTTCTTATTTATTTCAGAACTTTACATTTGTAGTGATTAAGAACAAAAAATATTAAATGCACCAGGAAGTTTTATGGTGCCGGAGATCTTTGTCTTGTTATTGCTGCCAAAGGAAATCTCTGCTCCAAGGTTTGCAAGCGGCAGCCAGACAGATGCCGGGAGCGGAGCTGGAACTCCAGAGCTGCCTGTGTGACCCTGAGCAAAGCCTCAGCCTCTCTCCATCACTCCTCCTCCCTCCCTGATCTTCCTTCCCTCTGTTTACACCCGCAGCTCTCTGGGGAGCAGCGTCCCCTTCCTCAGGGTGTACCTACAGTGACCTCGGAGCTCAGCAGGAGCCGCCACGCCGTGGTCCCGGGGCTGGGGTGCGCGAGGGGCTGCCGGGCTGTCAGGGTGAGGGCGGTCAGCATCTC
>NW_010404602.1:5338-5725 GCF_000710305.1 Buceros rhinoceros silvestris | reverse complement strand
TCCCGGGGCTGGGGTGCGCGAGGTGCTGACGGTCTGTCAGGCTGAGGGCTGTCAGCATCCCCGGCTGCTTTGGCAGCGGTGCCCGGATACCAGACAGGTTAACGGGGACCCTGCCAGGAGCTTGCGCAGTGTTGATTGCAGAACAGACCCCACCGTTGCCCCCGCGCCGGGGTGGAGAGTGTCTCAAAAGAGCTGGAGCTGACTCCACCAGCCAGCTTCGCCCTCGGTCCCCACGGATGCTAATCTTATCCCACACACAGATCATGTCCTGATGCTCGGGCTGCAGAGCATCGTGGTGGAGGGGGGAACATCCTGGCCGAACCATTCCTTTAACGACGAGCTTTTCCTGAGCTCTCTGTCCTGCCCATCCCAGCTCCCTCAGCACGT
>NW_010404602.1:4242-5198 GCF_000710305.1 Buceros rhinoceros silvestris | reverse complement strand
GAGGCGCCTGAGGCAGCCCCGGGGGCTGCGGTTGGGGCTGCTCCTCCTGCAAGCAGCAGGGTTGAAGCCTCTTGGTTTCACAGGGCTTTTGCAGCATCCTTTGGCCCCAGTGCGTGGTGGGTGGCTGCTGTCCCTGGGGTCCAGCCAAGCCTCCTCACCCAGCATCACGGCGGTGCTGAGCCAGGGTGCAGACGGAAGCTGTGGGACCGTCGAGCATCCTGGAACCCCACTGACATGCAGGGACGTGGCTTGGATACTGTGCAGGGCACTGCCAGTGGGGAGCAAAGCCACAGCCCTCCCATCTGGGCAAGTTTCTCACACACACACTCCCCCAGAGCCCAGTTCCCCACCAGCTGAATGTAGGTGGTGGTGGCACGTTGCTGTAGAGACGTGCCCAGTGTGCGAGTGGGGAGACACCAGTTGCAGGGCTCTGGGGCAGGTAGGAGAGGTCTGCCCTGCCCCGAGCTCATCCCCCCCAGCCCTTTAAGCCCCTGGGAGCCCCCACCAAGCTCAGGAAAAGTCCCCGTTCAAGCTGGGGTCTCCTCTGGGCCCAGCTCCCTCCCTCGTGTCCTGAGTGAAAAAGAGAGAGAAAGAGGGAGAGGGGAAAAGAAAGGAGGGGGGAGATGAAGAGATAATTTCCTCAGCAAGTCATCGTCGTTAATGAAGTTTTACAAAAACAGATACAACCAAGGAAAAATAAAATTTCACAGGTGATAAATTTTTCCAATTTCCCTGGCAGAATTCGATAGGATTGTTAAATTAAGAGTGAAGGTGTCTGTTAGGAAGCAACGAGCAGTGATGGGTAATTTTATAGAGTGGAAAATTGAATCAAATTGCTACATTAAAACACAGCTCCTCTGAGGATCTGCCCAGCGCCCAGGCTGTGCCGGTGCGGTGGTGGGGTGCTCGGCCCGCCGGCTCCCCCGTGGGGCTCTGGATCCTGGGCGGGGGGGGCC
>NW_010404602.1:3860-4064 GCF_000710305.1 Buceros rhinoceros silvestris | reverse complement strand
AGGTGTTTTCCCGAGGGTGGTGTGGCTGAGGCGGTGGTGCTCGGCACGGAGGGGCACAGCGCAGCCCCTGGGAGGTGCGTTTTTCAGCATTTCCCTCTGATTCATCGCTATAAAATCCAGATGTTGGCTGAGATGGAACAGGCAGGCCCTGGGAAGGCAGAGCATCGCTTCCAGCCTGGACTCAGAAAAGCATCTGCTTGCAAC
>NW_010404602.1:3128-3497 GCF_000710305.1 Buceros rhinoceros silvestris | reverse complement strand
GCCAGTGCCAGGCAGGACGGGGACCGGGCATCGCCCGGGGCTTTCCTCCAAGGACTGTTTGCAAAAAGCACAGAGTGAGTGGTGGCAGGGCAGAGGCTTTGAAATGAAAGGGAAACTGAGGCACAGATGACAGAAGCACAGGAGGGCACCTTGTCCAAGCTGTGGAGCTGCCCAGCGATGCAGAGAGGGAGAGGGTCCCTGGCTGACCCCGCTCCACCAAATACGGAATAAAACACCCAACGGTGGGAGAGGGAGGGGGGACTGCTCTGGAAAGGCTCCCCGGCCCCTGCCAGGCAGCCTGGAGAGTGAGGACGTGGGGGAGCGGCAGCTCTCTGTGGGGTGAGGCACCAGGGCCCCCGGAGCTCTTTA
>NW_010404602.1:1975-2875 GCF_000710305.1 Buceros rhinoceros silvestris | reverse complement strand
GGGAGCAGGACAGATGCATCTCCCCAGGCTCATCAGGGCACCCGTGGGTGCCCAGCACCACATCCAGGCAGGGGGCTCCAGTGCCAGCCTTCTCCGTGGGCAAGATTCCCACAGCTGTGCCCATCTTGGAACGCGGCGGCAGCGTTTCCTCCGTGGCACGTGTTTTCCTGCCCCAGCACTTCCCGAGGAGTGCGTGTGTGTGCCGGGAGGCGCGAGAAGGGCTCCGGGAAGAGGTTTCCTGAGGACAGCCTGGCTCCGGGCTGGAAGTGGGTGGGAGCCCGAGCGGTTTCCTGCGCCAGCACTTCCCGAGGAGTGCGTGTGTGTGCCGGGAGGCGCGAGAAGGGCTCCGGGAAGAGGTTTCCTGAGGACAGCCTGGCTCCGGGATGGAAGTGGGTGGGAGCCAGAGCGGTGTGTGTGGCACAGGCAGAAGGAGCCCATGGGGAGCCCCTGGGTGCGGGTGTCACCCGCAGCGGTGGGGAACGGTGCTGCCCCGATTCGGAGGACGGCTCTGGGTGCTGGTGTGACCAGCCTCCGTCTCCAGCCCGGATGGGATTGGGGGATCTGGTGCTGCTGGTTAAAGGATAAAGGAACACAGATGCTGTGAGGGTTTGGGGCGTGGGAACGGTGCGGGGAGCATGGTTACAGATACATTTACGTTCTCTTTTACAAATGCAAAGAGCGGCCAAAAGCCACTTTCAATAATTTATTTTAAAATCAATGCTAACGAGATTCTGTCTCGTCAGTGGCCGAGTTTTACAATAAAGTCTGATTTATTTAGAAAAGATTTTTGGTGCTGCTTCTCATCCAGCGTTGGAGCAGCCGCAGTGACCCTCCAGCTCGGGAGGCAATTTGTAACGGGCAGCGGAGCTCTGACCCGGTTTGCATTGATCGGCGCGGGGT
>NW_010404602.1:1280-1886 GCF_000710305.1 Buceros rhinoceros silvestris | reverse complement strand
TTTTGCATTGATCGGCGTGGGGGGGGGGAGACGGCCGGGGCCGCGGGAAGGGCCGGGCAGCGCTTCGCTGCCTTGTGAGCAGCAGAAGACCCAGGCTCGGTCACCTAAAGGTGACAGCAAAGCCACATCCCCTGAGATGCCCCAGCGACGCCTCTTCTGCCCCGTCCAGGGCTGCCCCGCGCTCCTCAGCAGCAGTGCGAGGGCTGAAAGGGGCAGTTGGGGTTCTGAAAGGGTTCAGGGTCGGCTCTCGTTTCTGTTAGCTTAGCAGGTTGCTTCTAGGCTTTCTGGTCGCAGAAGGAGCCTGGGCTGAGGAGGCAGCTAACGTGGGCGCGCGCCCGCCTTGCCGCAGCACCCGGAGCAGCTCAGGCTGAGGGGGTTGGACCTGGTGTGGCATTAAATAACCATAATTAAACTTATTTATGTGTAGAGCGTCATTTTGTATTATTTTCCTGCATCCTCCTTCCTCGTCCTCCACTGCCTGGGGTCCTCCTTCTCCTCCTTCATTTCTGCTTCTGTCCCCACGTCCTTCCTCGTGTTCCTCTCCTGGCGTTTCTCCTCGGCGTCTCCTTTTCTCCAGTCTGCGAGTCCTGCACAGGAAGCGTCTCT
>NW_010404602.1:0-1156 GCF_000710305.1 Buceros rhinoceros silvestris | reverse complement strand
CGAAGTGCTGCCTGAATTTATGAGGCTATAATAAGTGATTTGTTTTTACCAGTGTTAACAACAATTCATGTTTTTATGCAACACGTTTTAAAATATTATCTGTGACTTCCTCTCTTCCACTCTTCACAATTAAGCTGGGAATTTATTATTCTGACAGTTGGATGCTCTCGCAGCCCTCTGCCTGCCTGGGGGGTTGGTGTAGCAGCTCCCAGCCCTTCCCCTGACTTCTCTGCTCTGTTTGCCCCCCCCAGATGAGGAGCTGGAGCCCCCCTGCCCAGAGGACAGCGAGGACACCAGGAGCAGTCAGGGAAGTGGTAAGAGCCCACCCTGCTTTGGCCAACCCGAAGAACCTCCAGGTCATGGTTAGGGGGTCTGAGTTTGGCTGCCTTCGAGCATCCAGGGTTGTGGGTGGTGGTAGAGGATGGGAGAGGCCCCAGGAGCAGACCAATGGGTGATAGAGGAGACTGTGCAGCTGGTGATGTTCAGATAACTCAGGTTTGAGGAGCTCTCCCCATCTTCTCCATGCTACAGGCATGGGGGGTGGCCTTAGTGAGCTCGCCCCCAGCATCCATCCCCCTTCCTGCCTGACGAGATCTGAGTGCTGAAGGATCTCCCATGGAGGCACTCCCGTCCCTGTCCCTCATCCCATCCTGGAGCCGTGGAGAAGGAGCCAGCCCTCCCAGTGCATCCTGAGGGGCAGGGAAGAGGAGCCGGGGCAGAAACAGCCTGGAGAGAGGGCAGGAAGCCAGTCCTAACCCAGAGGAAGCTGCCACAGGGAGGGATCTCAGCGCGGGAAGCCGGAAGGACGCACACCACCACCCCAGGAACCAGCGACGCCCGCCCGGAACCAGCAGTCCAGGAGCCTGCCATGGTCACCAGGGCCCCCACCCCTGCTTTTTCCTTAAGGACCTGCACCATGGGACAGGAGCGGAAGATCTGTTTCCTCCCCGGTCCCACCTGCTTCACTTTCCATGGCCACTTCTGCCCCAGCGCAGGAAAGCAGTGCTTGTGTTTAAGCAGCCGGGGCTGGACCAGCCAGGGGCTTCCTGACCACATGGGAAAACACATGCTACTAGCAAAGCCCAGCTTGGAAGAGCTTCCTACACCACCCTCCTGCTGCGGAGCCTGGAGAGGCTGTGGGCTCACCCTGGCGAAG
>NW_010404601.1:5838-10643 GCF_000710305.1 Buceros rhinoceros silvestris | reverse complement strand
AGCCTGGTTCCAGAAATAGGTGCGGGATGACCTGGGCCCTCGTTTCGCTCGCATCCGAAACAAGCGAAAACGCCTCCTGCAGCACCTCCCTGCTGGCTTCAGGGGCCACTAACACACCTCTGCTGGCAAACCGTGGGGTTAGGGAGAGCCATCCTCAAAGTAGAGGTGCAGTGTGAAGTGGTGACCCCACAAGAAGCCATCCAGTGAGAAGCTGTGGTCCCCAGCACTTCTCTTGCTCCTGCTCACAAGCCCAGGACACAGCGCCTCGGTGAACAGTAAAGACAACCCTGGAAGAGGGGCTGGGCTGTGGCATCTTCAGGAAGAACAGCTGCCTGCTTTCCACCACACCCTGCATGGCCTTTCTGCTACTTGACAAGAGTGTATTTGTCACCTTCAAGGGCCCTAGCAATCCTTAATTAGATTACAAGTTCAGCTCTGCCAGCCCTCCTCTTACCCCCGTGCCCCACAAGTTTTGCTATTTTCCACTAGGAAGGAAGGAGAACCACCTCCTGCTGGCGTGTACTACACTGGCTTCCACATCCCATCTCATCTCACCAGACAAAGCTCACTCCATCCCTGCTCTCGTTTTCTCCCAACCCCCTCACTCTCTGCAGTTCCTGACAGCCCTGTCAGCACCACGCATCCTGCGGCTGCCGTGGGTGGCACTGCAGGTCCCAGTGCCCCAGGACAGCCCAACAGCCAGCAGCCCCATCAAAGCCCAGCTCCCCGATGACTCTGACTGCAGACCCCTGCTTGCTTGGCTCCGTGGCAGGGCTGGGCAACACAAGCCTAGTGAGCAATACCATGGGAGCCTCCTACTCTGCCCACCACTGCGGGAGCTGCCTGCTTCTCACCTCTTTCCTTTTCTCTTGTCAGATGGGAGCAGTGTTCCTTTCCTCGCCTGTCTCCTCCTGACCCTGTCACCACACCTAAACACTCCAAGGTCCCTGAGAGCCAGCGAGGTCCAAATCTCCTGCTGCTCAGCCTCCTCCATAAGATGCTTGGGGTATTTATGGAACAGGTGTGCACCAGCTCTGCTCTGAGATGCTTCCTGTGGTTCTCCATCCATTCTCACCACCAGATCAGCTCAGCCTGCTTCTGAGTCCTGGTTCACACTGTATCTGGGGCTTACAACAAAAGGGAGAGGGGGAGGCTGAGGGCAAAGCATAGCTCCTGGTACTTGCTTAAAAACAGACAGCCTTTCCTTCAGTCAGTGCTGCTCTAGGACCTGGGAGGATCCATCTTTCTCCTCTGACCCCTGCAACACCCTGACTTGCACTCTTGGCTCTGCCAGTCATGGTTGGAGGCCAAGTTTTTACTGGCGGCACCTCCGACATTCAGTGTAGGCTGCTCAGCCTCACCTCACCTACTCCTTGAACTCTCACTGCCTACACCATCTGTCTCAGATACAACATTGCCTTCCCCAACATACTCATCTGCTCTTGCACTCCTCTGCTGGGATCTGACCCATTGCACAACTGTGCCTGGGTGCTCTCAGCCCTCACTTGGTTATGTGCTCCTAAGAAAACCCCCTAGACCCTGTGTGTGGATTTGAACAGACGGGTAGTAGGGTGCTTGAGGTGGGTCCCACTGCCCGTTGATACCCGTAAGTATCTGTCCATAGCACCGGTGCTGCAGGAGAGGGAGATGGGGTTATGTTGCAGTCAGTGAACAGTCTCCCCGTGCCAGTCCTCTTGGAGGTGAGAGCTGTGGCATGGAGAGAGGGCTGTCCAGGCTGAGGAGGTAAGGTTGGGTGCTGAAAATCTGAATGCTGAGGGAGAGGAATGAAGAATAGAAGCCTGGGTGGGATATCAGAGGGGGGAAATGGGCAGATTTGAGGAAATGTGGGTTGGGATTTGAGGTTTGGTTTCGTGTGTGTCACAGACAGAAGCAGGCAGGGATGGGTGGGAATGAAAAAGGTGGATATAGAGGAGGGGGAAGGGGCCGGAATGGAAGCCAAAGCGCCATGGACCAAGGGTGTGCTCCTTCCTCAGCACTGAAGGGCTTCTGTCCCATTCCCAGGGCAAACCCCCAAGTCCCAGGCTTGCTCTGGCAGTCCCTGGGCTGCTCAGGGTGATTCAAGCAGAGCAGCTCTATTTGCAGATCCAAGAAATGGGCATTGAGGAGGGGATTCCTGCACTTGGCTTAAACAGTGCTCTACTGGGCTCTGATCCCTGCCGTGCCATCCCTAGAGGCATCTCAGTTGAAACAGCTGCTGGGTCAGAATTAGGAAGGATTTTTTCCCTAGCCGTAAGAGTCCCTCCCCTGTTTTTCTCTCCAGTGAGGGAAATCCCACAAAGCAGGGACCTGGAGTGGGAGTGGGAACGACCTGTCACCAAAGTCTCCCCCTCTAGCACGTGCCAGCGCCGGGTCTCTTCCCTACCCTCCTTCCAATGCACCATCACTGCTCCCAGCTGGAGGGAGGAATTACCTGTCAAAATCAGCTGGAGCTGCTTCCCTTGCTTCTGGTGTCTAGAACCTGCTCCTTGAAGGCAGCTGGACATCAGGGGCGAGGAGCAGATGCTGGGCTGAGTAAACAGGTGATGTCGCCTCTTCTCCTCCACTGAGGAGCCTTCTCCAGAGCAAGGAGAGAAATAAACTCTCTTCTGTGCAGAAGCCCAGAGAAACTCACCCCTTCCTGCCCACTCTAATCCCTCAAGGGAGGCAGAGGAGTGGCACAAAACACCTGGAGAAAGATTGCAGACAACTTCCAAGCTGCCAACTCAAACGATCATCCTCTGCTGCAGCTCTGGCTCTGGGTCATCCTCTCTGCCTTACGTGTGGCACCAGCCCGGGGTCTCTGGGTTAAAACAAATGTTCTCCCCCACACCCCCCTCGCCTTTCCCATTCCACCCCAGCCCACAATAAACATCAGCAGCTCGCTGGCCCTGCAGCCATGTAACCCAACCCCGGCCATTGTTCCCTCTTCCCCAAGGTCTATATTTGACTCTGTGGCAGAACCGTGGCTGTGCGTGTTGCACTCACTGCACACACACGCTCCGATGTTTGTTCAGAGCCTCATTCCCCAGATGCCCAGGATTGCTTAGAAATAGCTTCCATGGGCAGTAGGTGTTTGTGCCTGCAGCGGGGAAGTGGAAGGGACAGGCGAAAGAGAAGCAGGGAGAGCATGAAGGTCGAAGGTGGAAAACCTCCTGGCTTTTCCATCCCAGTTTTCACCTTCTCATGATCTGCAGCTCTGTGGAGCGTAGCCAGGCTGACAGATGACAAAGCATACGCTCAACAGCAGGACTGGTGGCAGATCTGGGGAATGATGGAGAAAAGACCAAGCTGTGGTCTTGCTGGATCCATCCTATGTCATCCTGCCCTAAGCTTTGGTCTCTGATGGCAAAAGTGCAGTGCAGCCCTTCAAATCTTCCTAGTTGTGGTGGCTGAGACCACCAGAAATGCACTAGAGAGGGAAGTACCTAATTCCCTTAGCCTGGTGGCTCTGCAAGGGGTGCCTCAGCATATGGGAGCTTCCCTGGGATTCACCCTCCCCCGATTCAGTGCTGCATTAAGGGTAGCCACCTTGGACTACCCCTGGGATGCGTTTTCCCAAAGCCTCCAGGAATGCTGTCCAAGCCTAGTGTCACATTCCCTGTGACTCCAGAGTCCCTGGGAACACTGCCTAGACTTGGCACAAGCCTGTTATTTGCATCCTTTGTGGCCTGCCAGAACACAAAACAAAATCAGAAATAAGTGTAGTCAACGTGAATGACAGGAGGGATCACCTTTACCCTAAACACTGACAATCCAGGGAACTCATTACCGCTGGGTAACAAGAAAAGGCACTCCTTTAAAAATTACTAGGCATTTAAATAGATAGTGAGAATAAACGGGAATGATCTCCAAAGAGCGGTAAATTCCCTTGCTCCACGGCACTATCTTTGAGCTTTAGGCCATGGAGCAAGGAGCAGCTTTCCACGAGGGCAAGTTTTTCAGTAACTTTGTGCAGAGCAATGCTTGTGCCTTCCCCTGAGCCATGCAACCCCAGCCATGGGCGAGGAAGGACACCGGGCATGAGGAGACACCACACATACATACCCACCGGACAGAGGCACGGCCCAGCATATATTTTCCATCACCAAGACCAAGGGGGAGAGGACTGTATGAACGCTTTGGAGGTGCCCGAGTGGTGTGCTGGAAAGGTGATTCCTAGGTGTTCAGAGCCAAGTGTCAGCCTCCATCAAAGCCTCTGAGCAGCAGCTTTGCTCTCCTCCACTCTGACCCAGCTGCAGGGAGTCTGTCATCATCAGGGCTGCTGCTTCCTGAGGGGCATCCATACCCTGCGCTGGCCTCCAGGCAGCTGCTCTGCTGGCACTAGCTAGAATCTGACTTTCTGCTGGGCTGCTCCGCTAAAACAGATCCTCTGAGTTTACGAGGGTGCATATGTCATTGAATGGACTTGAGTTCAGCACCTGGCAGCCTCCAAAACTGCTGTGAGGAGCTAAAAAAGTAAGCTGAAGTCACACATTGCTTTATGATACAGAATCTCCAAGTCCATCCTCAGTAATCCTATCCAAGACAGGACAGAGCCACCAGAAAAAAAAAATAAGGAAAAAGAAAAAAAGAAAGATACGAGGGTGCATATGTCATTGAATGGACTTGAGTTCAGCACCTGGCAGCCTCCAAAACTGCTGTGAGGAGCTAAAAAAGTAAGCTGAAGTCACACATTGCTTTATGATACAGAATCTCCAAGTCCATCCTCAGTAATCCTATCCAAGACAGGACAGAGCCACCAGAAAAAAAAAATAAGGAAAAAGAAAAAAAGAAAGATTAATTACTGGAGGCAAAAGGAGTTAAAC
>NW_010404601.1:1913-5688 GCF_000710305.1 Buceros rhinoceros silvestris | reverse complement strand
TGTATATATGGAGGGCGGCTGGAGTTTTACCTCGCTGCCCGTAGCATGAAAGACTGAGTCATCCCCCTTCAAAAAAACCTCATAGGTTCATTGAGAAGGTATAGGATCTTGTTTTGCCCTGTGATTTCAGTCTTCCCTCAGCTTGAGTGTGTGACAGCTAATGTCGGGCTCTCCCAAGGGCACAGAGTTCAGAGGGCGTATCTGTTCCCCCCACCTGCTTCCCACTGCTGGGAGGAGGTCTGGAAGGATGAGAGCAGGAACGCGATACCTGCCAGGCTTTCCCTTTGCTGGCACACGCCTGCAGGTGCCTCAAAGCCCACCTCCAGCTATGACCTCTCCCTTTCCCTCTCCAGCTGGCAGCTGTAGCAATGAAACCTCTTAATCTCCCCAGGAGCACCCAACATTTAATAGGACTCTCTTGAAGCAAATGTCTGGGGCTTCCTCCCTGCTTGCCTCCAAGCTTGCTCCCGGGTGTTTACAGAGGTTGGCATATCTTGATGTTTGCAGTGAAACCTGGCAGGAGAGCCTGTTGCAGTGAATTCCAAGGTCATTCTACTACGGCCTGTGCTTAGAAAGGCTTGAACCCTGGGTGCAGAGGAGAGGAGTCCATAATGAGCAGCCCTAGGGGATGTGGACGAGTGTTGCGGGGGGAGGCTAATTGCAGACTGACTGGCTCCTTGGCCTTCAGCAGCTCCCGTGAAGCGGGGAAGCAGTGTGCTCAGCCAAGCACCAAGCGTGTCCTAGGGAAAGGTAATTCCTCCCTGGCCTGCCTGAGCCTGTCCCTATAAACAACGAGAGCTGCAAGGGGAGAGCGCTGCAGCAGATTTCACAAAAAAAAAAAAAAAAAAAGGTCCTAGCGTGCTGGAGACACGCTAGGCACGCAGAAGGGCTCCTCTGGAGAGGACACAGCTGCGTGCCTCTACCTGAAACTCTGCTCTGCCCCAGAGTCTCTGCTCTGCCCTTGAGGGTCAGCTGCTCGCCCCCCGCTGGTGCACCCTGGTGACCTGCCATCCCCAACACCCTGGCATGCAGTGTCCTCCCCTTGAGCATGGCTGAGCCCTCTGCCCCACATCTGGATGAAACCCTGTCTGCCCGCACAAGCTGGGGAGTGCCAGTGTCGTGCCAGTGTAACCACTCCATCACCTTCCTTGTGCTCCAGTGAGACGTCCTGCCCCTTCCTACCCACATACTTTTAACTCAGCTCATTTTAAAGACTTTATTAGCATGGCAAGCTAAACAAGTTTTGACAAAGGGGAAGGGAGGCAGAGCCCCTTGATCTGAGTCTTGGTCCAAGGCTGACACTGTCCCTTCAGCCCTCACTTCCCGTGAGGTTTTGCCTTGCATTGGAGCAGCCATCCTGCCTGTCAGGCACATGTGCCCTTTAACCCCAACTCCTTTACCAGGCTAAATCACCAGCGCAGGAGGGCACCTACCCTTCAGTCTCTGCTGCACAGCAGCACCCATGCTGGATTTAGCTCCTGTTGGGGCAAAGGCTTTACAGAGATTGTTGTCAGGGCTTGGGTGAAGGTGCAGGGAGGAGAAACTGTGCAGTGCTGGGGCAGCTCCTCCTGCAGGGAGCTCACTCCAGGGAGCAGAGGTAACTGTGGCGTGGGTCCCAGCTGGGAACTGGATTTTTCTGGCAGAATACTCTGTATAAATCCACAGCCCAGTACCTGGTCTCTTGCAGAGCCCTGGAGCCACACAGAGTAAGAGTTGGAGGCACTTGTGCAGGGCTCAGTGCAGGAGAGGGTGTCAGTTCACCAGGGTCAGCATGGTGCGGAGCCAGTAGTGATCAGAGATGAGGGGGACGCTGCAACCAAATACTTAAAGCCAGAAGACTCCGATTTCTGCTGCCTGCCCCTGGGAGTGATGCAGCCAGCACAAAGCGAGTGCAGAGAGTACAAACCCACCGCTGCCAGGCTCTGCCCTCCCTGGCCCACCGCAGAGGACCGTGCTAGGGACGGGGCAAGAGGAGAGAGCCAGCTGTTGCTGCACTATTTTATGGCTAGTGAGAAATGGCCAGCAGGGGTCACTGATATCTATTTATTTTATTTAATTTTTATACATATGCGTTTATAAATATAACAAACAGGCATAGCCAGCAGTTGTAATGGGGAAGTGTTGATGTGCAATGGTTTTATCAACTATACAGGTTGGGGGAAAGTGCTCTTCCGTACAACTGAAATACCAGTGTGCCCTGTGCATCCCTCTCTGCTCAAACCCTGCGATGGCACGAACCCATCGAGCCGTGCCAAGTGACAGGGTACTGAGATGGTGGGTTTCTGTCATTGTTCTGCAGGTCTGCCTTTGTCCTCCATCCTGCATGGGCAGAGATACTTTGAGAGAGATGCAAGACATTCAGACGTTCAAGCCTCGGGAGCGGGATACCGTGTCAGCTCGCCCTTCTGTGCAGTGCCCAGCACAATGACCTCCCGTGACCAGCCGTGATGGGTGCCTTCAGGCAACCCCGTGAGACAAACAGCACTTTGGGTTGGGATGGGTCAGCGCAGTTCTGTTCTTCAGCCACTGTTGCTGTGGATCCTGACAGCAAAGTGTTTGCCTGTGAAAAAACCCCGAGAGTTTTCTGAGGGTTGTGACTTCATGTTAAAATTGAGTCCCAGCCCTCACTCTTATTCGGTGGGATGGACTCAACTATACACGTGTGTTGTTAGCAGCTGTTTTACTGGTGGATTGTATTTTTCTGGTAGGTGCATGCTCCCGGCGTACTGCCAGGATGTGCTTGGTCATCTAATTCTGTATCCACAGACTTGTTTGGCTGTCCCAGGCTGGCTGTGCTCCGCTGATCTTGCTGTTCCCAAGATGCTGCTGGTTTTGGGTGCTGAGCTCCTCTTGCACTGGCATATCCCAGAGTGCAAGCTCTGCTGAAAATATATCTCAGGGTTTTTAATTTTGGGGGGCTCAGCCCACCCCATGAAACCTCTTCTGCCTCTGATGGTTTCCCAGCTGAGGTCTACTGAGGAATCCTCTGTGCAGCTAGAGGCAGAGAGGAGGCAAAGGAGGTGTTTCCTAAGGGTCCTCTCAGGACTGCAGCATCCACGTCAGAGGAAATGGGACTTCATACAACTCTCAGGCAGGTGACAGCCTCTGAGCTGGCCGATAAAGGATGGTCCAGCACCCTCCATCTTCCCCGCTTGACCTGGGTTGGTGGGGAACTTGAGAGGACAGAGCCTGCACTGCCTTCTTCTAGTGGGGACACATTATTTCTGGCACCTACTTCTTCAAGCCAAGACTGCAGGCACTTTAGAGGGATTTGTCCCTACACAGGGTGGCACCTGCCCCTCCAGTGGTTCCTTTTATACAGTTACAAGGGTCTATATAAAGTGCTGCCAGCTGGAAAGTATTTTGAAGAGATTCCTCCCTGCTCTTCACTAAGGGTCATAAATTCAGCTGGTATTTGAGAGAATCTCAAATGTACTTCCAGGACTGTTTGCTGAGGGCTTTACATCCGACAGAGGCCCCTTAAAATAAAAGGATTATTGGGAGTCAAGTGTTAGATTACCTGGTGCTTGTTAATTGAACTTCAGAGGCTTTAGTGAGCAACTGGCTCTAGCAGGGAGCAGCACTTTGGTATTAATGGTGTTATATAAATGAACATAATGTAACCTAACGTCATGCTTCTGCATCATGTCACATCTCTGGGCTCAAGGCAATGGTGAGTCCAGCTCACAAACATACCAGATAGGGGAAAAGTCAGGGTGGATGCGTGTGGAGAAGGAGAAGGATTGGGATCCACACTATGGGATCTGAGGAAAGA
>NW_010404601.1:0-1826 GCF_000710305.1 Buceros rhinoceros silvestris | reverse complement strand
AGTGTATTTCAGTGCTCAGAGCAGGTCACTGGTGTTCAGGCATCCCAAGTTCAGTTCCTGTCTCTCTTTGGCTGTCTGACCTAGGGATCTGATTTGGAGAAGAACTGAGTTTAATGGAAGCAGCAAATGTGGACACCATCTGCAAGTTAAATTATTTCCTCCCCGCAAGGCTTATTTCACCTAGGCTTGCAAAAATCTTGAAGATCCTACTCTGACAGGTCACCAAAAGAAAGTGAGGGAGTCTAATCATTGCTGCCATCAGTGCGCACCCATAGAAACCCGAACGGATCGCAACTGTGAAGGCTCCAAGGCAGCAAGGCCTGGTGGAAATGAGAAACCTCATCAGCTATGAAAATTTCATCAGCTGGCGCTGTGGAAGCAAGAATCTGGAAGTGCAGAGCAGATGGGCAGCCTGGATTCTTGGAGCCATTGTCCTTCTGCTTGTTATCTGACTCCGGCACAGGGAGGATTTGGAGAATTTATGGGGGCACAAGCACCGAAGGCTTTCTTGAAATATCCTGGCTGACGCGTGGCATGGTGCGGACAGCACTTGCTGGGTGCGCAGCAGACGTTTTTGCACAATATTCCCAAGGTCATGGAAGCAGGGTCCTGCTGAGCACCTGTCTTCTATTGTGTAAGAGAGGGGACCGTTTGGGCAGGGTTTGCAGCGCTGCGAGCCAATACTACCTGAATGCAGACCTGAAGGCTTCATAAATGTAGTTAGTCCTTTGCGGATCATCATTCAATACCATCAGGACTTTCCTCAATCGTGCAAATTTCCTCTGAACTAGGCTCCACTATTTACCATGTGAATAATCCGTTCAGGTCATGTTTGTGAAAGAAATGGGAGCAAGGAAAGGGAGCAGATGGTGACTAACTCTGCGCACCACGCATGGGAGGCACTGGACACAGTACTTGTGGGAGCTCAGAGTGGAGCAAACAGGGCAATTTGGTTCAAAATTAAAATGTCTTGAAGTTCTAAGGCTAGAACAATAGAGTGAAAGATTTTGCAAATAAGCACTGAAGCATGTTGCCAAATTGTGTCCAGGTTTCCCTAGCTCTTGTTCACCTTTGGCTGGTACATGCACGCCTCAGCCCCTCTTGTTTAAGAAGCAGGCGGTTGTCCTGGGGGGGTTTAAGTGGATTTTTCCATTTACTGCTCTACCTCTCTCCCTACTTTTCCGCCTGCCTCCACAGACGGGGTTATACTTCCCTCTATTTCCCCTGTGATATGCCCCAGACTGTCAGGATGTTTCTCATAAACTGAAGCAGGTAACGAGGGGAAGGAGCTCATATTGGACGCTGGCTCCCAGTGAATTGTCCTGGCTGGCAAAGACCTCAAGAGGGCAGATCACCTGCAGCTACTGTGACCCCACTTTGAGGTCCTGAGTGCACCCAAGGCTCCAATTGCCGGGACCAGCCTATACTATCTTTTTTTCCTATCATCTTCATCCACTCAGGGGTTGAGCTGCCTCTTTTCAAGGTCTGCTCTGAGCCGTGTAACCTCAGAGGAAGCCTGTGAGGTGATCAAGGGCTGCAGCCTGGCTGATCCGTTGGAGCCTGCAGAAGCAAACACAGGGCACGAACAGGGACAGGTTCTGCACCCTTCCCTAGCAGGGCGAGAGGCCTCTGCCACAGCGTAAGGCAGCTGAGCAGCCTGTCAGCCCACCCCGGGTCCCTCAGCGGAGCCGAAGGCACCTCTGCCCTGCCCGTTTTCTGGCCGAGGGCACACGGGTCCCAGTGTGTGGGTCGGTCCCCGTGCCATGCTCTCGGTGGTACGTTCTGAGCTGGCTCGTCTCACCGGGGACATGTGCGCACACAGCCTC
>NW_010404600.1:672-878 GCF_000710305.1 Buceros rhinoceros silvestris | reverse complement strand
GGGTTGAACGCGTGCCACAGCTCAGGGGAAGGAGAGAAGGGGGTCAGCGCGCGGGCAACGGGGCTCAGCAGCTCAGGGGACTGTCCAGAAGGCCTCGGGATGCCTAGAAATAGCAGGGGCGAGAAAGGCCCCAGGAGCAATAATCCACCGCGGGTGCAGACAGCAGGGAGTGGACAAAACACGCTGTCACGGGTCAAATTTTCAGA
>NW_010404600.1:0-274 GCF_000710305.1 Buceros rhinoceros silvestris | reverse complement strand
CTACAGTCCCTCTCGCCTGCTCCCTGGTTTTGTGGCTGCCCTGGTAGAGGGCTGGAGCAGGAACCAATTGGCTTCGAGGTTTGTTCAGCTCCCAAATTTGCCTGTAATTCGCGCTGGAGATCTGTCCCAGCTGGCCCCCGCCCGGCCTTCCGTGCCCTGCTCCAGCGGCTGCATCCCCGTGTGCATTCGCACCCCTGAGCCCATCAGCACTTGGCTTTGGCGAGTGCGCATCGTCCTGGCACGTGCACGTGGAGGACGCCTGGCTGCTGCGGGC
>NW_010404599.1:2982-15726 GCF_000710305.1 Buceros rhinoceros silvestris | reverse complement strand
GCAGGGGAGGGGGAGGGGAAGTGTTCCTGAATGTGGCAAAGAACCCTGTAGCCCCATTTTGTTGTAGGAAGCAAGATAACATAATTTACTGTTCAGAAAAGTTCCTCTTTCCCCCTCCAGCCTTTATCAAAGATGTGAATTTTTCCCAAGCTGGGTATCAGTGCGACAATAGGAAACATTAGTCTCTTTGTGTTGCTTAAAGTGATTGATAGACCTTGTGTTTTGGTTTTTTTATATGCTCCTTGTTATATAGGATGATGGCTCTAGAAGAACTGATAACATGCCCATGGGATTGTGGTCAGATAAATCATAAGTGTCAGGCAATGAAATTCTTTTCCTCTAAACAAAGCAGAGGTGTTGCAGATACAGTAGTTTCTCCAAACATATCTCTGGGGAAACTGTCCCAGGTTTTAAGATCTTATGTCTGAGCAATATTGCATCCTGTCAAATAGATTGGCTGCGAATTCTAACATTTCAAATCCCGGACAATGTGTTGCGCTAGTCCCTACAGCATCTGCAATGCAGTAATCACCATTAACAATTAAAAAACACTTTTGCATCTGTCTTCTGGGTTCCCCAAACCTCAAAATTAATAAGCTGTAATACTTTTTATTCAAAGGTAGTCAACAGTCTCCAAATCCTGCTTAATTAATAGATATCACTTCAAATGAGATATGTCATCTGAATAATAGAAAATATTCTGTAAAGTTATGCAGCTTAAGTCTATCTGGGAACATTTCTCTCCATTAATCCTTCAAAATGCTTTTCAAGTTTGATGACTGCCATGTCAATCTTACATAAAGATCTCTATGGGATGCTGCTGATCATCCATGGATAACGAGATACACAGTTTACTGCTTTGTAATGTACTGCTGACTGATCTGTGCTCACTTTGTGCTACAACTTGTGTGGACACCATAGCAGAAAATGATGAAAACACATCCATGTAAGAGTCTAAAAATCTAACTTTTGAGGAAGAACAGCTTTTCCCTACCATTACTGTCTCTCAAAAAGGAATGAGAAGCGTAGCTGGGAAAATAACATACGGATATCTCAGCATGCACCTATTTGAAATGTGTAGTGAGTTTCCTTGTTCCGTACTTACCTCTGTCACTTAAAAGGACATTTGCAGGAACAAAAGCCATGTTTGAACTTGGAAATGGAACGACAGGCACTTAATGCTTGAATTAATAGAAACGTACTTCAGTCTGGAGTGTTATAATTGCATAGGTAGTTCATGTTCACTTTTTATAACAGACTGCAAACTTTCAGTTGATGCTTATGAGAAAGACCATTTAACATTTTTTTTTTAGTTTATTTTAATAAGGTGCTCGTTTTTTCTTTCTAGCAGAACTTTAGAATGATGATCCCTTCTATTCAAAAACTAAGTGGATAAAACTTTTGCGGTTTCTTTTTTTTTTTTTTGGTCCCATTTCTGCATGCAGAATTTTTGTCATAAAGTTTCCTGCAGCACTGTCAGGAAGGTTCACTGATATAGTGAGAAATAGGATAAGGAAAAATATAAGTGTTTTCATATAGAAACCTCAAAACTAAGAAATATATATTTTAAGGGTTGTTTTTTCTGATCATTGCATAACAGAAAACAATATACTCTTCACAAGCTCAAAGCTGTCAACATAAAAAAAATACAGCACTTTTAGCTCAGTATTTAATTACCTGTTTAAAAAATTTTCTTAATACTAATCTGGTATTAATTTTATAATCCCTTAGAAGAAATAGAAATTTGGACAGTATTCTCTCAAATTAGGCCATAATGGAACATAGCTTTCTGCGGTGGTTTACGTCATTATTACCATTGGACAAAACCTCTTGGAGCTGCAAAGTCTTTTACTCACCTACATGTATTACAAGCAATTAAAACTGGTTATTTTAAAAAAAATTATGTAATGGAGAAAACATGCACAGCCTTCAAGAAAATGAACAAGGGTGATTGTATATACTAAATTGTTGCTCAAGTATAACAAAACCTCAGCATTTCCCTTCTAAAATCCTCTGTTGTCCACTCCAAGGACCCTGTCCTTTTCCACATAAACCCCACTGTTATCACTTCTGAAGTACTTCTATCCACCTAGCCAAACCCCTTCACTGCCCATATGAGGGTATACCTCTTTTTTCTTCTGAAATCCTTGAAATGCCACATCTGGGATACCTCAGCATTTCCTACCAAAACTTCCTGTTGTCCCCTAGACAAACCTTGGCACTTCCCATGTAAGACTTGACCACCTACCCCCTAAATTAACTCAAGTTTTACTACCCAAAACCATGCATTCTACTTTCTGAGACATATTAGCACTTCTAACCAAATCCTCTATTGTTCCCTTTGAGGTTTCTCAGCGTTTCCCACTCACACATGTGCACTGCTCTCTTCAGACATGGTGACTCCCAAACTCCCAAATTTCACTACTCCCTTGAGGCACCTCAGTACTTCCCACCCATGTCTCATTAAAATAACTGAGCACCCTCCCCTCCAAAGAACCTCTACTGTTCCCCCTGAGTCACCTCAGCTTTTCTCCCCACAAATGATCTGTCACCCTAATGTACCTCAGCACTTCCTGCCAAAAATCTCTACTGCCCAGCTCAGACACAGTGGGCTGGCTTGTGTCACATACCCACCATGCACTGTCCTCTCTGAGGAAAATCTTTGAGAAACCTTGCCTAAGACCTCCACTGTCACTGCTTGCCTTTCCCACCCAAATTCTCCACCGCCTCTGATGTGTCTCAGCATTTCTTGCTCAAGCCCTCTGAAGTACCCCCTTGTTTCCCACAACATTGCCTCAGTTCTTGCCAGAGCTATGCTCTGCTGCCACTGCTGAGGTACCTCAGCTTCTGAACACAGAGAAAGCATCCTGCTGTTTGCTTGGAGGTCCAGTGATCCTTCTCACCAAAGCCCTGGACCCTGAAGTACCTCAGTGCTCCCGAGCTACCTGTGAGCTCTCCTCCCCTGAGGTTACTTGATGCTTCTGTCTGACAACTCAGCACTTCCTGCTCAGGAAAGTAGTAAAACCAGTAGGTGGTCTCCTGTCCATAACTGGACAGGAGATAACTGGATCTCGAGTCCACACCTGATTCCAAAGACAACTCCCTCCTGGCTGTGAGCAAGATAGGAATTGCAACTGGTCGCTGCCAAGCTTGCTTGCCTAACTTCCTCATAACCTTGCTTTTTATTTTCAGCTGATTGTCAGTGAATGAGTGACTGAAGCACACATTTTGAATTGTCAGACACTGAGAAGCACTACAGTTGTAGAGACTTCTCAGCCAGTGTTTTTATCTCTCAAACAGAAATGTCCAAGAAACACAGTATTTGAAAAATCTGGAAAATATATCAATACATAAATACTGCCTTTCTTCAAAAGGAGATGAGCTGGTGCAAATCCATTTAGATTATATATTAATGAAATGGAGCTCAGAAAAATGAAACACTTTATCTGTGAAAACATTTTAATTCAGAACAAGTAACTGTAATTGGTGAACTTGTCTTCTGAACGTGCTTCTGATAGGATGTACCATCTGGAATTATCAGCGATTCGATGAAATGCCAAGTTTCCAGTTTTGAATTCACTGATATAACTGGAATCTATTTGATATATTTGTTATTTTGAATTCGTCACTAACTTCACAATACACTTTTTGAAAATAAAAATTTTAAAATGTCTAACAAAATCCCCTAGCTATTTCTATTTTGGTATTCTTATTTCAGAACTAAGAGGCATCTAGGAATATCTAGCTGAGTAGTCACTGCATTGCCTAAACAAACTCTTTTACAACATGGGAGGTATTTTGTTGATATAATTCCTGATCCTGGTTGGCTTCACCCAGGACACCAGCCCCTAAAAAACATGGTTCACTAAATGCATAATTCAAGTATAAATACAAATCACAGAGCAGTTTTACTATACTGTGTAACAACAGATGACAAAGAAGGAATTGAGTGAAGATTACATACATATGGCGATAAAGTAATAAAGAAAAAGCATGCTTTCTATTTGTTTTAGTAATTGTCCTTCAAGCATCTTTGTATTTGATTTTCTTATTAGTTTGCAAGTTACTAAGAGTAAGTGCAATAGAAATAGATTTTAACAAGATAAAATAAGTGATAAGCCCTCAAATAATGTAGTTGCAAAATTTCTGCTTTACCTTCATACCTCAGATTTACTCAGTCTTCTGGCTAGCTTTGGTTTTTTAAATTTGACATTACTATGGCTATGTGAACCACTACAAAATATTCTCCTACTGCCTGGTAATTATCCCCCTAAATACCCTAATATTGCTCTCCTCTGCTCTTGTATATTATCTTTTCCCAAACAGTTCATTAGGTAGCTTAATTTGCCCACAAATTAGGGCTTCATATGTCAATGTCACATACGTCCCAATGCTACCATAGGCATTTTCATTGTTCTGGTGTTTGGTGATCTAGCATCACAAGCCTAGTGGTTTTCTTTAGGGAAATAATTGCCCTTTCAGTATTTAATTTCTCTCAATCTTCTTAAATCAGTGTTTTCACCAGCCTGTTTGTCACAAAGGCTGACTTGTGCCTTGTCAGTAATTCCTTTTATACCCAGTCAATCCAACCAGTTCTCTCTGGCACTAACATAACTGATTCTCTGATGACAATGTGATCTCTTATGTAATATAATTTCTACTGATATTTTGTACCTACTGTTTCTACTTTCCCACTCCTCTGTTGAGCTCTTCAAAGTACAAGGAGACTGCTACTGCATTGCCAGATAGAAAAGACATAAAATATGTGTACTACTATTAAATTAAGGTACTCTGTTTTGGATTCTAGAGAATGGAAAGATGAGAAATCAAATCAGAAGCACCTGTTTCCTGAATGAATAAGACATAGGTTGAAGATACAAGAAATGCCTTCACTTAATAAGTGTGCCATCTGAAGTTTCTCTTCCTTTTCATCTGTAACTGAAAATCCTTCCTCTACTCTGACACTGAACAAACAGGACAGTCAGGTAAGAAGGCTAAAAAGGGACACACTGCTGCCTTACCTTTGTGTGTGTCCACATAGCTATTTTGTGTATTCATAATTTCAGATTTGTGGGAATGAGGAGCTAAATAATTTACAATAATCAGGCATTCCCATATTAATAGAAAACAAATAAGCATCTCTGGATTGTATTTCCTTTGAATTTATTGAGTCACTCGGGTAAGCAAATCCAGTTAAGGAAATCATAAGCCCTCTTTCACTTTTACCAGAGAGGACCATGATAATTTAGAGTTCTAGAGCATCACTATCCATCAAAGGATGGATACCTTTCTCACTGACGGAATTGAGCTCTAATCATTTATCAAGGAGTTCATCACAGGGTGTGAAACCAGAAGGAATGTCTCCATTGTTTTGCTAATTTTTTTTATCTACTTCAAACTTGTGGTTTCTTATAGTTATCTGCTTTAGGAGCACCTTCTTCATTACTTTTTTCTTGCACTAAAGAAATCAGGACTAGAAAATAAAGCAGTCTAGTTTCTAATATCCAGCATAGTATGATCTTGAATAGGGGCACACATGGGTTTGCAATGAATACATTGCTTCTGAGTGGAAGGGACTGAACTGGGAAGTTTTACGTTCTTTTCCAGACTGTCTCAAAATTATGTTTCTGATGGAAGTACGCCAGCTTATATGGAGAGATTAATCCATAAAATAAGGTAATGATAGTAGGTAGTACTTACATCCATAAGGAAAACAAAGTCCTGGAATATCTGCATTCACAATAACAGCTTGATAGAAATCAGAATCTGAAAAAAAAGAGAGGTGGCCTGAAAGAGGTATGAAAGCTTCCAGTTGTAGACCTATTGATACAGATGGTAAATGAGGATAAATCTGTTCTACTGTAATTTTTGCTGGCATATGATCTTCTTTCATAGCCTAATCAATAAAGCAACCAATACTTCTCCATTTTTTTCTGAATTCATCTTGAACAGTAAAAAACATTTGTGTATTGCATATCAGCAAATCTCAAAAAGCAAACCTCAGAAACTGACAAATGGAATTTCTGAGATAGTTTAATTAATCCAAGCAAGAAGATAAATCAGATAATTAAGGGACATCTGACAATTCCTGAAATAAACTGAAATCCAATCTGAATATACTGGATGATGTCTGATAGCTTGCCCTTTTTTTTTTTTTTGTGAGGGGTGTCCAGTAATTATTGTCATTAAAATACAACATGGAATGCAGATACTACATTCTTTTTCCAATATAATTGCTTTGAGCTTTAGAATGCCATATTGTGATTGAAATTAACCTTCTGAGTAGGAATAGTAAGCCATTTATGAAATGGATTGATTTATTTTTATTGTTGGCTAAGATGCCTGTATGTCTCATGAAAATTCTGTGCAGAAAGAATACATGGAGCACATGTATTATTTCTGTCTCTTCGGCAAGCTCAAACCAATTGCGTATATATTAATAAGTTGAATGATGAGTCTTTCTGAGTGTGTACAATAACTCAGAACATCCCTTCAGTATGTGACTTAGTCTATGTAAGCAGATCAGGGAGAGTTCCTGTGCAGCAGCCATTGTTTCAGGAGTTCTGGGTGTCAGGATGTCTCAGGGGAATCAGGCACTCAGGAGCTACTGCTCTGAAAAAACACAAAAACAGCTGTATTGGTTTAGGCCCAAGACTCATCTAGCTGAATATCCTGTCTGCAGTAATAGATCATGTCTAAGGGAAAAACAAAATTAACAAAACCAGGGTAGCTGCTCTTAGTCTGCAGCAGCCTGTGGCTCAGGAACTTTGTGAGGCAGTGGTGCTACCTTTACAATTAATAAAAACTTTCGGTATCCAAAATATTCTGGGGAAAGGATTTCTATAGCTCAATTATATGTATTGTGTGAAGGACCATCTTTCTCTTTATTTCCTGATTTTGTCCTGCATCATTAAGGTTTTAATGTTATTGTTTCAACGCCTCTTGTTATTGGAAAATGTTGTTTCTTATTCATATCCCTCATAAATCCCTCTGACAGTACATCTGGGTTGTCTTTTTGCAGATTGCTGTCTGGTACAAAATCTTCCTTACACTTGTTCTAGTTCTACTATATCCTCTCTTGAGGGATTGCATAGGGTATTCAAGATGCAGAATTGACTTATTCTGCAGCATAACATTTTATCTGTTTTGTTTTTGGTTTTTTCCTCTTTTTCTTTCTCCTTCTGTCTTTGCCTTTACCTTTTCTTTTTCCTATTTAGGATTCTTACCAAGTGCTCAGCTAATGTTTTTATAGACCTATTTGCTATAATCCTATAGTTTCAAGATTTGCAGTAAACTGGTCAGAATCCATTATAGTATCTGTAAAGTTAGATCCATCTTGTTTCATATGCATGATTTTACAAATCTTGATTCTGAAATTTTCTTACCTTTTTATCTCCCAGACTCTCAGTCTCTCAAAATGTTCTTCTGCAGTTCCTAACGGTCACCCATATCTTTAGTACCCTCATTAATGTGAAAGCCAGCAGATTTTGCCATTTCCTTGTTTTCCAGATGACTTACGACAATAAGAAAACCAAAATTTTCATATATTGTCCATCTAGTGCTTCAGGCTGAGAAGTGTCACAGGCAGGTTAAGGAGTTCAGCTCTTTCACATATCCAAAATTCACTTTTAAAAATAAATCAGCAGAGATGAGAATTCAGAAGCTCTCACAGAGACTCAAAATACATGGTTTGGGACTGAAATAGTTACTTTTTACTGGCTTAAATAAGGGGAGACTGAATATTGGCACTGTACCTCTCCCTCTGCCTAGTCAAAACTGCAGTAATTTATGTAACAAATGGCCACTTAGTGCTAGAGGGAGAAAGGTTTTGATCATTTCATGAGGTCTGTTTTTCTTTCTGAGGCACTACAGCAGTGTTGCTTTTCATCCTATTGTACAGTTCATCAAACAAAAAGAAGTATTTTCCATTTTGTGATGCAGAGAGTGGATATCCTTTTGGACCAAACAAGAATGATGTGATTGTCTGAGGCTGCAGGAGACCAGGTCCAATGAGCCATGTCTCTTCCACGTCTCTGTTCCTAGGTTCTCAAAGAGCCTTGTACCCACAACACCACATTACTACTACAAAGAGAGACAAGTCAAACAAACAAGAACGAAAAGGAAAGGAACATGGCACAATAAGAGAGCAGAGGGCACATAAAACTCCTGTGACAGATGGAGGGGGCAATATGAAACACAAATTCCCTGGATGGGAAAAGGGAAAGCAGAGGCAAGGAATTTTAGGAAGTCCTGTGTGATACAGTCATTCTAGTTTCTCTTTCCACTTACTTTAGATCATTGTGGAATATTGGGTACAACTTGTACATGTAATGTGAATTATACTCGCCTGTTGTCTTTCTTTCTGACAACTATTCTCTCAGGATAATCATTGAGTAAATGCTCTCAACTCTGTCTGTTCCCATGTGCGTCTTACTGGTGACATTATAGGAACACCCCATCTACAAGATTTTTAGTTTTGTCTGAAGTCAACTGAGCTTATCAGCACCATAATTTCTCTCAAGAACGAATTCCATATTTCAGCAGGTGGGTTTCCAAAAAGACTACTTTCTGCAGACTTAAGTTTTACTTGTGAGTTTTGCAGTTCACTTGTGGCTCTTGTAAGGAGTAGCGTGATGCAGATCTTACCTGAGAGGAATCAGTAACAGGATTGAAGCACTAAGGCAATGTGCTTTCAGTAGCCATTTTTGCTAGGCAGAAAAAGTGGTTTGATGTTTTGTAAGGTTTTGGTGTTGAGGTTTTTTGTTTGTTTGTTTGTTTCATTTTTTTGTTGTTGGTGGTGGATTTTTTTAAGTTACTGGGAATTATAATTGAGCCAAAGGTTAAAAGTACATTGGTTCCCTATGGTTAAGTCTGAAAGCAATGGAAAGATCATAATGTTCCAGCCAAACAGATAAAAACAATCAGTGTACTTTGTGGAGGGAACTCCCTCAGTACCAAAAAAAATGTGAAGGCCAAATGAGTGTGCATAAAATTCTTGAGGACATAATGATTTCCTAAAAGCTATTCAATGAAGAGTCCAATATGCAACATTCTCACCGGCTGGTCCCCTGAACCTTCTTGTTATCTCAGATTAGACTGCTTTCTGTGGATACTTCAAAGAAGTGCCTTTTTATGGTTTTCCACATAAAATCATTTCAAAGGGACTTTTTAGAATTTTTCATAGTCTTTTTGCTATTTTGTTTCTTAACATTGTTTTTTTTTTTGGGGTGGGGGGTGGAAAGGCAACTGATTATTTCTCATGACCGAGGGGAGGTAAACTTTTCAGTGCTAGGAGCTTGTATATTGCCCCTTAACTCTGAAATACCTTAGCTCTTGGGTCTTAACATTTCATTTGTAGGGCTGCTAAGTGAAATGTGGAACCTGGGACTGATCTGGCTAAAAACTGACCTGGGGGAGGGAGGCAGTAGTTTAATTTTTACTGGATTCCCTACCATGACTCACTCATGTTTGCAGGAACACTAGTACTGGCACAAGGAACAGGACAGAAAATGAGAACTGGGGGAAGGGCAAAACTGCCTATTTTGCTAGCAGTGCCAGTTTATGCTGCATTGAAGTTATGAAACTATGATGTAAGGAATAGAATCTGAGATGTCAAGCATGCAGAAATCTACAGCAAGGGAGAAAGATCTTTTAGATTCAAATATTGCTTAACTGGATTAAGAATATATTATTTAATTTTTCATGGATTTCATGGCTAATGCCTGTCATATATTGACACTTCAACGAGTGCCCGTCTACCCAAAACATTATTGCAAACATGGAAAGAATGCTAGGCTGTGCAGCCAAAATGAGATGGATTGGTTGAGAGCACGTGTCAGGACAGAAAGAAAGGGCCTCCACGTTTTGGATACAGTCAGCAAAGTGCTCTGATAGCCACAAAAACTTCACACAAGGTTGTTGGTTATATGCCTGAACCACAAGAATTTATGATAATCAGATAAAAAAAACAGTTTACTTACACATGTTCTTTTTCTTACATTGAGGTCATTATAGGGAAGCCACAGCAGTTTTATAGAGTCTGTTGCTCTCTCCAAATGTGACTCCCTACAAACTCCAATACGCTGATTTCAGCTATGCAGACATTTGAAATTTCTGAGCTACTTATACATATCAGAATAAAGCACATTTATAGATGCAGCTTGGATGCAGTTGATTTGGCAGCTAACCAAATTATGCTTGTATTGGTATAATCTAAAATATTGGACTGAAATCACAACTAGACAAAGAATGTAGTAGGCTCTAACAAAAGACCTGATAAACGAACTGTACAAACTTTGTGAACCAGTCTGTCTATCAGCGAAGGGATTTGGATTGTTATTGATGAAATGGGCTGTGGGCAGCTCAGTCATCAGAAAATTACTGACTATATTTGAAAGCATAAAGTAGAAGAAGAATATGGGACTCTAAGATAAAGTTGTGTATTTTTCCATAATGAAATATATATTTCGGGGAAAAAGTCTTTTATCCTTAGAAGTCATATTGTTTCTTTTCATCTAGTTATAAACTGCCCAACCCTTTACACAAAGAAAGAACTAACACATTTGTGTAATTTAACTCTGTACCATAATGTGAAGTTTTGAAATGAGTAAAACATTCTCTACTGTATCTATTTGAATCTTGTTTCAGAACCAGATATCTCAGCTGTTCAAACTACAATATTGATTCATCTGGGTGGAATGAAATATGACTAGCAATAGTGATACAGAAAATTCTGTTGATCTGATTTCCTCTCGTTCCCACTGCTCCTAACCATGAATACCTTAACCTCCAATAGTTCAATAGCTAATAAGTGGAGAGAAAAAAAAAAAGGCTCTGAGATAGAAGTAGTTTCAAAACTGTTGCAAATTTAAGCCCATAGTTTCCCATTAAAACCGTACTAAATATAAAGAACAAAATGAAAGTATAGCGGTATGGGAGAACCACAGCCATCACCACCAGATATGATGAATATCCCACCTACCATATGAGCATCCAAGCATCCCTGGACAAAGTCTTCACTACAAATTGGCATATAGGCATATTAATATGGATGTGTTGCCAAGGATTTCCTAATACAAAAGAAGCGCTGACAACTGTCATTTTTTCATTACTTTGTTTGGTAAGGGATGTTATAAGTCAGTATTTTTTATTCTATTTCTGTGCAATGGGTGGCCTCGATATGCAGCTTAAGGCTACTTCTCATAACAGCAAAAAATTGGTTTTCTGAAGGGATTTTGGGGAGTCTGCAAATGGAGCCAGCCATTCAAAGGAAGTTTTAAAGTGATACGTTCAGTTCTCTGGAGCAATTATTCTCAGATGTTACAGTGACAATTCAGCATTCTAACATTGCTGGTCATTTTAGAAGACACATTCAGCTCATGTACTTATCTATTTTTGTAGGTCAAAATGAAAACAATTTGGATGACCATAACAGAAATTTTCTTCATCGATTTAAAAAGTGAAGTACTGTGAGGAATGATGTGAAGCACAATCCTTTTGCTCTGGGACACTTGGAGCAAGTCTACACTAGAAACTTGAAGCACAGCAAAGGCAGACAGGGATGTGAGTTTTTGATATTACTATGCTGGCAAAAAGCCCTACCATAATTGCAGTTTTATGTATTTGAAACAGTTTTTTCCAGTAGCACTATTCCAGTACTCATAAAATCCACACATAATCTCTCCCTTTCTTCTCTCTCTCTGTTTACCTTAGGACTGCTGCAGACCTGACCAGTGCTAATGAAATAGCTAAATTGAAACTAAAGGAACTCGCATCACCTTTTGGCCCAGAATAGAGAAAGGTGTCATCACGAGATGAAATGATCTTCTGAAGGCTTCCTCCGACCCACCATCGCATACTAAGAAGAAAAGAAGTATTTTTGTTAACCCGTTCAATACTACATTTCTGATCATGTAAACAGATTTCCCAAAAGTTATGGTACTTATGCCAGAATCTTATGGTACTGGGAGACCACATTTAGAGCTGTGAGGAGCAATCTGTCACTAGGAACTGTCTGCAGCCTCAGTTAGTTATGCTACAGTAATGCTACAGTTGGGTGAAAGCTAAGTTGCACACCAATAAGCAAGGCAATTGAAACCATCAGGACACTGCAACAATTCACTTTCAGATTCTACTTTGAAAACACCTTTAAAACAATTTTTCCAGGGTGTTCCTTTTCTTGATTACTATTTTAGATTAAAAATAATTCTTAACTGACAGAAGAATCTTAAGAAAGATCAAAGTAGCTGATTATACTGATGAAACACTGAAATTGGTTGCACACAAAATAATGTCAAATTACCTGAATAAACCAACATGAAATTTAAGAAAAAATGCTTTCAGAAGCATATTTTTCAAATTTACTGTGTTCCTTCTATTAATTAAAGTGCACTGTTCTTATACTACCTATAATCTCTGATATGACTGGGTATAGTCACTAGAATATGAGAGCATAAAATGTGTAAATGATAAATGTCACAATAGTACGTGTTTTCATATTTCAAATATATTAGGATACATTCCTTTTGTAGTCACGCCTTTTCCTCTAAAGACATAAAAAATGGTAATACTGAAATCTCCAAGAAGTTCTCCACCTTCAAGTTCAGGAGAGATAATGGGATGAAACTATGTTTTTCAACAAGTTCCTCTGCTGCATCCAAAGACATTCAATAAGACATTGTAATAATAGCTAGAATGGTGTCATTTTAGCTTTATATGCACGGCGGGAACAATTACACACACCTG
>NW_010404599.1:2110-2819 GCF_000710305.1 Buceros rhinoceros silvestris | reverse complement strand
ACAACCCGTCCAGAGAGCTTAATCCAAAAATGGCAGGCAGAAACCTGGCCTTCAATCACTTTTAGCCCTGCCTTGACAGATGCCATCGGATTCCAGTCCCAGCAGTGAAATTTTTTCACTGCTCAGACCTTGAAAACAAGCATAGAGAACTACTATGATTCAACTGCTCATCTATGAAATGATTCTTTTCCTAGAACATCTTCATGCCTGTGCTGCTACTTTGCAGATTACTTATAAATGCCCTGGCTGAATGGGTGATGATAATACTAGGCATTAGGCCTTTCTCTGTCCTCATTGCAAGAGAAATGCTATACTACATGTTAAAGGCTAAGCCGCAGCGTTCAGAGGAAACTCAGTATCTCTTTGCTTGAAAGATGCTGCCAGCTCTGCACAAACACAGAGGAAACTGTCAAAACACAGTCTAGGTGCAAGAGTACAGCTACAAAACAATTACTAAAATCCTTTAAAAAGCAGGAAAGACATGATTCATGAGACAGTTGAAAAAAATTAACTTACATAAATGCCAGGTAGAGACTTGAATATGCTTTTACATTCACAAGAGGTTTATATTTAGCAAATAAAATTAATTTTTATTTCCTTCTCATTCATCCATTTCAATCCTACATTATGACATCAATTATTTAACCTTTTGGTAGGAAAGCATTTGACCAACATAAGGGCTTTGTCAGGTTTGGGGAAATTATCTGCC
>NW_010404599.1:0-2008 GCF_000710305.1 Buceros rhinoceros silvestris | reverse complement strand
CCCCCCCCACCCCCACCCAGTCACACCAATCAGCTATTTCACACAAACTCACAGCTCTTGTATTATGGTCCATTTAAGGTGCATCTCAAGTCCCAGTTCTGAAAAAAACAAATAAATAAATTAAAGCCCCCTCAAACTAATAATAAACTTTCTTGCTTAGTTTTAAACATGAAACTTGGTTTTGCTAGATCTGTTTTTGCAGGATTTGGTTTCAGTAGGATTCTGCCTCAACTTTTCAATATATTTGATAATTATATTTCATGTCTGTTAATTCATCAGGGATGAAAACATATTTGCCAGTGAGATTCAATACAAACCATTCTTATGATTGTTCAATATTCAATCTCTGTGCAAGTGACATCTAATTGTTGTTGACATTTAATTGCATGGATTTCTCAATCTCCTTTTTGTTAAAAAGCTTGCAGTACGGGGCAGTAATATTCACACCATGCACCTCACATACTTCAGAATCTCAGTGTGGTCACTGGAGAGAAGATGATTCCTAACATAGGCGTCCTGAGTAATTGCACAGTGAGAGAGCGCTTACTTCTGCTCTTTATACATAGAGCCTATACAGGCTCCTCACCCTATACAGGCTCCTCCCTATAATATTCTGCTTGACCTATATATAATTTTAGATAAATGTAAAAAAGCACTGATAATTACAATATATACATATTTGTATATGTTTAATTTTCATACTAAATAAATTCTGCTGATGGCAACTGCTGGGTCATGTTGCAGATGAAGAGTGGAGCTACCAGAGAAAGACATCTTCTGTCTGTCAGATGGTCCCTTCAGCCTGTGTGGGATACTGGTGAAGCATTCTTGCAATGTTTTTTTCAATGCAGCCCAGACATTCTGGAGAAGAATGAAGTGGTTTGGGTGCCCTCTGAGCTGTGGGCACACAGTTCTCTCAGAGCTGGAGAGGAATTTTCTTACATTATCTGCCCTCTTCGGATGTTCGTGTCCCAGTTCTCTTCGGCACACTCAGCACTAACACGTTAACTTTCCCACGTATTTATTTATGGGGCTCCTCCTCAGACCTGTATTGCACTCTGCTGCTCTCCCTGATGCCTGGGAGTGAAAGCTGCCCTAGCTTTTCATTTGGAAGCCCGTCCAAAGGGCAGCATGACAAAGCTCTGAACATACCATGTTGGCACAGGAACACAGTTGTCATGTTGCATTTTGGAGTCTGGGCTTGTCTGTAGGGTCACAGTCACAGTCGCCTCCTGATGCCTGCCTTTTGTACATCTTTTGGGTTTTCTCATGGATAAATTGTGCTCAAGACATGTCTTTTCTCCTAAGTTACTGTCATGGGGAAGAGCTTTAAGTCTCCCAATACACAGAGGCTGGGGGAGGGCAGGGGGAATGACTTCATTCTGTCCTACAGGAGAGGACACTTGTATGCCAGATCCCTGGATGCCAAGAGAAAAGACTAAGACACCAACGGGCTCCCCCATACAGCTGTATGAAGTGTTGCACAGTCACAAAGAAACCCTCAGGCTCTGAAACAGTGGGTATTTATGTTGAATCTGAAACACAGATGGACATTTATGTGGCGGTGGATGGTACGGTGATCTTCAGGATGTGGTTAGGTTTTGCAGAGCTAGGTATTACAGGTTTACTACAGCAGGGCTAGGTATTACTATTGTAACTTCATATTACACTGTCACCCTCCTTTTTTCTTTTTTGTTTTAATTACACGCATCTTCTGCATGTTGTGAGCTTATTTATGAAATACCAAAACTAACCCACCCCAACAGGTCCTCAGCAAGGGTAGCAATGCACTCTAGCTTTGGCTTTCACACAAGCCTCATAAAGCCAGAACTTTGGTGTTCGGTTTAAATTAACCATGAAAGTTACTTAACGTTCAGATCTAAGAAAATAATACTTTTAAAATCATGACAAAATTCACCGCTGTGACCTTCCAACGGAATGGCCCGTTTCAACAGAGAGCCCAGACCACCCTCACACGACACACGCCACTGCGGACCGCGCGCACCCA